>NC_050177.1:12428840-12536340 GCF_008315115.2 Sander lucioperca
CTATCTATAGGTCTATGCCATAGTCTTGCCAAAGGCTTTATCATTTGGGCCCTTATACTGTAAAACAGGACCCAAACAACATTGTGTCCTGATCCGATATGCATAGATCAGTATCACTATGATTAAGGCACTTTTTGTATTGATTGCTATTGGCTATTTAAAGTTTGATCCATGTTCTATTCTCTATTGTACACATACACATTCTTTATATATTCCATATTGTGCTCATTTTCAGGTTCATATATACACATTTCTGGTTTCTGCTAGAACATCTTTACATGCTTTAATGTTAAAAGAACATTATTTTTCCATAAGACAGCCGCTGTCAAAAACACCTTATTGGAACCTATTCTTTAGCACAGCGCTGTGAGCAAGTGAACCACAGACACGCAGACATAAACAGCAGTCTCAATTAACATCCAGACTGACAGCGAGCAGTAAACCTTGGGTTAAAAAAAACACCAACAGTTGCTTTGTCTCTATTTTAGGAGGACAACACAGTCTCAGTCAGACATTTGTGTTTTGTCTTATTATGATAAAATGACTTGGTAGATTCACAAGTCCTTAGTACTCTAGCTTCACTAGTACCTGTAGGTCACTTTTGTTTTTATCACGTTGCTGTAGCTTCATTTCCAAAGGCGAATCAATGGCATCTATTTACATCATTTTACTACGGTCAAATGAATGAGACAGATCGAGTAAAGAATTGTTCTGGCCTGTCCATACTTGGTGTGAACAAACATTTAGTTAAAGGGGAATGGAATGTAAAGTGCTTCTTTTTTCTTTCTTTTTTTTTTTAAGTAATCAGACGTTTAACAGAGAAAAGCAACAGTTCAAACAAAGATTAACACCATTGGAGGCAGAAAAATGATTGGAAAAATGAATGAGACAAATTGAGTAAAGAATTGTTCTGGCCTGTCCATAGTTAATGTGGCAAATAACAATTAATGTCACAAAGAAATACAGTACGATAACATTCACAGTACACATAACTGGGGCTGTAAGACTAGTGTCTGCGTCACTATTTGGTGTATGACTATTTGGTGGATAAACAAAATGAAATAAAGGAGAAAACACTGAGTTTGAACAAACTGCTGCAAACATACTTGGTATGAACAAACATTTAGTTAAAGGGAATGGAATGTAAAGTGCTTCTTTTTTTTTTTTTTTTAAGTAATCAGACATCTGACAGAGAAAAAGAACAGTTCAAACAAAGATTTAACACCATTGGAGTCAGAGCAGAAAAATGACTCGTAGCAACAAAACCACTAACATCGTTAAAATTAAGTTAAAAATAATCATAATAGCAAACAAATACAAAGCTTAGAGAAGCAAAAACTAAATGATGGTATTTAACAGATTAAGCTGCACTTCTTTTTTGTGTGTGCAGATATTTGGTTTCTAAAATGTTCTGCTTTCTGGGAGCTCAGCCTTTTGCCTCTTTCGCATTGAAAAGATGCTGTGTGTGTTCATGTTGCTGTGTGTGTTAAGATGGCTCAGTCTCCACACACTCACTCACTGTTTTCTATCACCTGTCTTTAAAATATAAAGCACTTCATAATGCAGTGAACAAATACAGTATATAGTATGTTTAATTCATGCTTTGTAAAAAAGATATTTAGCATTTTTAGAGCTATATTTTTTCTCTTCCGAAAGATAGATGATAAACAATGTTCTTCCTAATCTATCCTTGCACATATTAGCATGAAGTAATCTAAAAAATGTCCTAATCGTAACCAGGGTCGGGCGGGTGGCTCAGGAGGTAGAGCGGGTCGCTCCTGTCCCATGTTGAAGTGTTGTTGAGCAAGACACTGAACCCCAAGTTGCTCCCGTTTACATGGCAGCTCCGTCACCATTGGTGTATAAATGTGTGTGTGAATGGGTGAACGAGGGGCAAATTGTAAAGCGTTTTTTGTCCGGTAAGGTAGAGAAGAGCTATATAAATGCTGACCATTTACCATTCCTATCGCTCTATATTGCTGCTTGCAGCAATTACTAACTATTGAACTAATCCACTAATGGACACTGTTGTGTGCTTTTGCGGTGCAAACCTGTGCTGAGAGATATGCCACACAGCTACATAAAGGTTAGTACTAACAGAATACCACACAACATTAAGAAGACTGTTTCCATAATAGACTTTAAGCTCCTGGCTATTCCATCAAAGTCCCATCTCCCTTATCTTTCTTTCAAGCGCTTTTGTTGGCTGATAAACAACGGAGGGATGAATAAACAGGGGTATAAATCTGATATGCTGTTGTCCTGGGTACTGGGACCTGAATTGAGACTGTCTCTCTCTACTTTACCGCTCTCTTCCTCCCCTGCCAGCTTAACTTAGGCCCTGATTGCGACAGAAAGCAGAGAGCTGTGCACCCTAAACAATGCGATTGTTGAATCAGATACAGGGACAAAATGCACAACAATTACTTGATCAGCAGATCCCCCCCCCCCCCCACCCCCTGGGACGCTGACAAGAATGATAGGACAAATAATGCAGCCAATTCAATCCCTGAGTGTCAAATGCTTGGATCAGACAACACGGGAGCATTTTCATTGTAATGGAGCTAAATGGACCGTAAATGTATCTATAAGCTCAGTGTCAGTCCTTCCTTGCTGTGCTGTTCAAAAACAGGAAGAGAGACATATAGAGGGATAAGAAAAAGATATGGACAGATATTTGGAGCCTGGATGCAACAGGTCACGTAGCTTAAGAGATCAGAAACTATAAAAGAGGATGAAGAGGTTGAGAGCAGGTGAGCGTAAGAAATAGATAACGCAGCTGCAGTGTATATTCTGTCTGGTAATAATCAGCTGTCGCCTCCAGACTGGGCGCTCCAGATTCCCAGACCTTTAATTCTCTTAACAATCAGTGTATCATATGACCCAGATTCTTTAGAGTATGTGAGGCCTTCTCAATGGCCCTTTCATACTAATGACCCCAGCAACAACTTACTGTACATGTGAGTCACGTCAGCTGTCTGTGCAGGTTGTCATTTTGGCTGCACACTGTTCAGGCGCCCCATTTGACTTCTAGTCGTAGTGTTTCTGTGTTCAAAGGATCTCAGCAATTAACTCGGCGAGTATAACGTTGTTACTATTATCTATACGATGATAATAAATCAATCAAACTCTATCCGCAAAACTTTGAAGCTAAAACCCAGATAGTTTGGAAGTGGAAATTTCCCTTCAAGGAATGACAACGCATCTCGGTCATTAGTTACTCCGTAAAACCAGAACCTTTTCACAGCGTCTCCATTTCTCCCGTCTTTACGCTGCTTCTCACTCAGCTGAGAGAGTTAGTTTAATCCGAGGCACAGGAAGGAAAAAGTGACCTTCCCACAGGAACACTGAATTCTTGAGGTTGCAGCATGTTACACACAGTTAGTCCATGTAATCATCTCATAATCTGTAATTCAACTCTCTCCCTTGCATGTTCAATGAGCCAATAATGTTTCTAAAAAAAGATGAACAAATAATACATGGTGGTCTTGTCTAGGCCTCCTCTACTTTCTCCCTTTAGTATAGATGTTAAATTGACAGAGGCGGTGGTTGAAAAACCAAATTAAAAAAAACAAGGCTGTCGTGGAATCTACAACAAATATGTTCATGAATGAATCGCACTGTATGATTCTGCTGTGGGACTTTTTGTTCTCTTCCTCCCCTCCTTCACAAAAGGTATGTTTTGTTTCCTTCAGATCAGACTTTTTCATCACCCTTTGTATCCATGATTTCATTCTCCTCACCCTTTCAACGCTCCTCTTTCGGTTTGTCCCTTTCCTGTCTTTCCTTGCACTTCTCTTGAATTGCCATCCCTTCATTTTGCACAGGTCTCTTATCCCTTTCTACTGTATAGCTCTTACCAGCAAAATGTCCTCCTTCCCTCTGAGATTTCTCTCTCTCTCTCTCTCTCTCTCTCTCTCTCTCTCTCTCTCTCTCTCTCTCGATAATTACTACAAGCCTGGTGAAGATCAGCTTGTATTTAAACAGCTGAATAAGCAAGGCGTGGGGCTGCTGACAGTCACTATTCAACAACAGTCAAGTGAAACAGTAGAGTAGACAATAATTGTTTGCGTGCAGCTTTATAGGGGATATTTAAAAACATTTCCCTGGACTTAACACTTTTGGTTAAAGTGCTCATGTTATGCTCATTTTCAGGTTCATAATTGTATTTAGAGGTTATATCAGAATTGGTTTACATGGTTTAATTTTCAAAAAACATCATATATTTGTTGTATTAAACATTGCTGCAGCTCCTCTTTTCACCCTGTGTGTTGAGCTCTATGTTTTAGTGCCACGCTACCAGCTAGGCGAGCATTATAACGTGTGTTACAAAGTGACGCACGTTCATCACGGAAGTAAAGGCTGGACTACAATAGAGCTGTTTGGAGCAGTTTGTGAACAGTGTTTTCTGTTGGAGATGGTAAGTCCCTTTGGGGTGGACTTTGGGCTTTTTCACTTTGTAAACCTATAACATGCACAAAAAAGATATAAAACACAATAAAGGAAAGGGAAAAAGCCAAAAAGCATAATATGAGCACTTAAAAATCCATCTGTATGTGGCCTCTGCACTCTATTGTGGTCACACATTCAAGCTGATATACTGTATGCACACATTTAGATCACTGCTAATGAACGAACCAGTGTAGCATCCAGAAAGACAAAACCACTGCAGGAAAAATATCCCCAAATTGTTTTCCATGCAAGAACCTGCACACACACACACACACACACACACACCTGCTTCATTGTAAGTGGCTGAGAGCTTGTCCAGCATTTCTCTGTCCAAATTCAGGATCTGCTGCTCCAGTATTGAAGGATAGGACAGGCCGCCCCTTTCCTTTTTTTCATCTTTCTCCTTGTCTTTTTCTCTGTCTCGCTCTCGCTCCCGTTCGTAGGTCAGTAGCTGCTGGCGCAGCGCCTCAGGCAGGTGGGCTTTGGCAAAGTCAGCAGCAGCCTGATAATGGAGAGCAGAGGGAGACAGAAGAAGATTTAGAGGGCTGCAGATTTGGTCAAAAACAACTATCAGACGTGTAAACAAATATATTCTGACCTACACATTGATGAGTGTCTTTTTCTTTTAAACTGACCATGTCCAAGCAGTGGTATAAATTCACAATTAATCAGCAATCATTTTGATAATTAAATTAATTAATTAAAATACTCGTTTAATGCATTAACAAACAAAAATGCTAAACACTATCTGGTTTCAGCATTTCAAATATGACAATTTGCTGCTCTTGTCTGCTTTATATGATTGTAAACTGACTATTTTTGGCATTTGGTTGGTTGTTCAAAGAAAAATAGAACTTTAAGATAGCAACTATGTTGCAGAGTGTAACCAACCTACCCCTCCGCTCACCCCCCCTTTCCAAGCGTGTAATAGAACCTATGGTGGCCTTCAGGTTAGAGGTGTTGAAATTAATCAAATAATCGATGCATCGAATCGTGGACATGGACGATGCTGCATCGATAATCGGCCGGGCCATAATCGATTATTTCTGTTTACAATTTAATGTATGCCTAACAACCTTTCTGTTTACATATTCTGTTATGTTTTGCACATTCAGGAAGTGCCATGTGTTCAGTGCTGTAGTTTTATGTATCCAATTTATTTAGTGTTAGAGCACTGCAGAATGTTTTGTTTTTGAAGCTTGAAAAGCTATGAATTAAATATCCTATATGGCTTTAATAGAAAAATGTATTTGACGCATCGTGATGCATTGAGATATCGAATCAAAGACCTGATAATCGTAATCGAATCGAAAGATCAGTGAAGATTCACACCTCTACTTCAGGATACATATAAAAAAGCGAGTTTGCTTGGTCTGTTCTGGACTACTGTAGAAACATGGCAGTGTAACATGGCGGGCTCCATGGAAGAGGACACACTGAAAACACAATGATTCTCAGTTTCAGGTGATTATACACTAATGATAACATAATTATGAATATTATAATCCATGTATGCCAATAGATCCCCCTTAATCCTGCACACAGGCTTCCAGATGTGTAATGAAATTAGCCAATAATCAGGTTTAAAAAGGGGGTGATTCTTCTAGGAGAGCTACTTAAGCGAGAGACCTCTCAACTAAAAAAAACTGCATTCCAAAGGTTGAAAAAAGAACATAATTGATACAGAATATCGTAACGTAATGCCCACTGATTTACAAAAAAAAAACGTGTATACATTAAATACACTTCACAGTGTATTGGCAAGTGGCATACATATGAGGCAGTAACCTGATTGTCCTTTCTGCCTTCTGAAGCAGATGAATCACAGATAAACAGAGATAAAGAATGAAAAAGTGCATCGGCAATCAAACGCACACAAGCTCACACTCACACCCCGCTGTGGGATAGAGCTGAGCCAGAGAAACTGTATCCTCACCTCTATCCATTCTATTCTACGAATAACACCGACTAAACCTTTTCTCACACATTCCCACCGGCGTTTCAGAGCAAATAATGCCTCTGAAGACAAGCCAGCCCGAGGTCACAAAGTTCAAAAAGTTCAGAGTACAAATGTTGCAATATTCTGCTGACTTGCTACTGATCCGCAGCATCCATATAGCTCATATTCCATACATGGCTTGCACTTGTAAAAAGCGTAACTAGCCTGCAGTAATTAAAAAGCACTGGATTAAGAAAAGAGAATGAGCAAGTCAAGACTGCAGGGGAGAAAAGGTTTGCAATTTCCTGCCGCATATTGATTGAGGTCATATGACAGAGACCCATAGATTAACCATACGTCTCAAGTGCTCATACACTGTCCTCATTTAGCTCTCTCTCCTATCTATACCTTCCTCTCTTTCTCTCTCTATCTATATCTCAACCTGCACTGGGAAATTACTTTCAAGGACTCAGATAACCCTGCCTCCTCTGCTTCTTGTCTACACATGAAAACAACTCATCTGTTCCTCTCTTGATATATATTTTCAGTGTTATTAAAGCTTTCCTCTGCAAGCTCCGTCACGCTTCCCCTATCTTCTCCAATGAAACCCAAACACTTCCAATTTTCCATTTCCCAAAGTCCCTTTTGTCTGATTTCACGATGATGTTCAGTCCAAAATCACCATGGATCTTTCCGACACACTCCTTTCTCTTGTCTCCTGACATACCTTCATCCTGCGGTTACCATGCAGAAAGCAGGAGTCATGAACCAATTTGGAGATCATTAATAGACACAAGAAGACTTTTGTCTGCTTGGTTTATTACTGTGCCAATTACTGAGCAGTTCAATTGTTTGCCTGTCAGTCCTTCTCAAAGCACTGGGGACAAAAACTTTTTCCAGCTACATTCCTTCCGACCATTTGACTGCAATCCGTCTTTGTGACTGCATGTGTGTCTCAGCTTGGGAACAGCAGCAGACAGCCTTGACAGAGTGGGAAGTGGGGGGCTAAGTCTTGATTATCTGACAATCTAACCCGCTGGCTAACCAGATCGACACATCGAACACCTGGCTGCAGCCTCTGCACCGGCTTAGAGGATGAAACGAGGGATGGCAGGATGAGGGCGGAGAGCAGGGATGGGTAGGGATGAAGACTGTGAGATAGAGGGATGAAGACAAGATGGCAAGGATCAAGGATAGTAATACAGGATGGAACAAAATGGGGGATGAGATTAGCGGTTGGCATAGGAGCACAACGGAGGAATGCAGGAAGAGCTAAAGGATGCGAGAGCAGAACCAGAATAAATGAGTTATACCGGACTGGCTAGAGCTGTGTTTAATGGGAGAGTTATTCTAGCTGTAAGAGACAGAGAGGGGTCAAAGCAGGTTAAGAGGTTAAGAACTAAAATTCCTAACGTTCCAATGCACAACAGTAAAGATACTAAAAATCTGAAACTAAAAAGACTGAAAGTGGGGTGAAAGACAGACAAACAAAAAGTTATATTTCCATTCAGTTTAAGTCACCAAAACACACTGTGTGTACCCTTGAGGTCTGAGAAAGATGTTGAGTGCATTTGCAAAGACGATTTTATTTATTAGTTGAAATCATTCTGCGTTTACCATGTTTGCTTGCTGGCAGTCTTCTTTCCTGCCTTTGTTGGTGCTCTGCTACATTTGTTGGTGCATTACCGCCACTGATCAGCAAAATAAGTGTGAAACCAACAGGGGGTCGTGAATTTCGCCGTCTATGTGCTTGAATGTACGTCCTCGTGCACGGTCCAAACAAAACGAAAACCCAGTCGTAAAAACTGTGTTTTTATAGCGCTTGTAGTGGTCAAAATGCCTATTGGTAGGCTTTTTTTTCACTTTAAGCCATTTTTCAAGATGATTTAACTGTCTAAGTCTAATATTTACTTGCTGATTTCCTGAGGGCAATATCAGTTTGTTTTTTTAGCTCCACAATGTTCGCCAGATACAGTACTTCGTAGCTTTGTCTGTCTGCTGTTTGGTGCTGTGCTTTAGAGCTTTTTCACTGAAAATACATTTCTACTGCAGTTCAAAACTACGCTGTTGACAGAAGTAAGAATTAATCAAAAACGTAAAGTTGGTGGCCGCAAAAAAAAACAAAAGACAGCTGAAAACGCTCAGTGGAGCTGAGGGGAACTGCAGAATTGGGTTATAATTATCACTATGAGCAAACGATCAAACCTTATTACAGAAAAACATGTAACCCAACACGGGAGAGTTGGCTCAGAGTGCAATCAGTCATGGCTGTGCAGAGCGTCACATTGGGCTCTCCTTCACACCGCACTTCACTCGCACCACACATGATGGCACAAAGACTTGTAAGCACATATATAGTAAGTACACAAACCCACACACCTTCGTATCTCAACAGAGCCACCTACACACCTTCACCCTTTCTATCATGTACCCAAACACTCCCTCCTGACTGCTAAATGTGAGCCACTCAGATGGACAGCCCACAGAAATAGTCAGGCCTTTTAAACACTTCCATCTATCACACTGCCATGCCAGCAAAAATGAGGAAAGTCATCCGAGCTTTCCTCTAGAATCACCCTGGGGGAGTTTCATAACCGAAGTAGAAAAATCTCTTTCTGTGGTCTCTCTGACAGATCAAGCAGGCAGATGGAGAGAAGAAGAAAAGTGAACAGAGTGGGGAGAGACTGAGGAGGAGTGTAAGAACCATTCATTAGCATCACTCAAGCACATCATTAAAGAAAGAGAAAGAGAGACAGTCCCTCCAGTTTAAAGACTGGGGTAAGTGAGAAACCCCTCAGAGCTGTGAAATACAGAGAAATCAGCGATCAAGGATACTTGAGAAGAGGGAGTCTGGAGAAAGAGCATTTCAAAATATTTCTCTTTGTTGCTTTGATTTCTAATTCACAAGTTTGGAATTATAATCACCAGAGCGATCTCTGAGGAGACGATATTTGCCATTTTACAATTTTCTACTCCCAGTATATTATGCAAAGACTATAAACTGCTATGTGGTTAATGCTCTGGACAGAAAGGTTATTATTTGTCTTTACTTTAAATTAACCAGGAAACAAATAGATGTTGGTAATTAAACAGGGAAAAGGGCTAGTGCTCTATAGAAACACATGCTGCGCACTGCAGAGGTGTAGTATGTTTCTCCTCAGGATGACACTGCAGAGCTCAGGCTGTCCACAGGGCAGAGTAAGCATGAGCATGGAGCCCTAATTTAATTATTTCACACCTGAGCTTAGGATGTGCCAAGCCTATGCCAAGTACAGATTGTGAGTGAGAGGGAGAATGAATGTGTGTGTGTGTGTGTGTGTGTGTGTGTGTGTGTGTTGGTAAAATGTCACTGTAACATAAATAGAAGCCTTCTCATTTGTATTGAAAAGGAATGTGAATGAATGCAAACTACACTTGAACACACACACAGCTCTGCATAGCATAATGTCCTTAACATGCTAAGAAAAATGTAAACATTTATAATTCTGTCATAACTTGGCAAACTCCAGCTTGTCAACAGTCAAGTGTTTTCTGTTCTTTTGTTTATTAGGGGTCCAAGCCCGAGTCTGTAAGAACGGGCAATAGCAAAGCTATGCCGTTCATACAGCAGGGCTGTAATAATAAATGCTATCAACGCCAAACTTTAGATTCATGTTTGTCGTGACCCTGTGGAGGTCGCTCACGCGTTTTACGAAAATTGGTCACTAGGGGGCGCTACAAGTACAAAAAGTTTATATCTCATGAACCGCTTATCCGATTTTTACAAAATTTGTTGGGTACCATCTAGGGCCAATCCTGAGGCCAACCCTAGAGTGGGATACTGAGGGGTCAAAGTGGGCGTGGCCTATGGGACCCAAGTCTAAATTTACTACTTACACTAACGTGAACAACTTTAAATTTACAGGGTAGATAGACAATGGGTCATGGACCACACCTACCAAAAATTACACATGTGGACCACTAGGTGGCGCTATAATGTTTTTTTGCTTTTAACTCCCACATTACACATCGCACATTAGAAATTCTTATATCCACGTCTTCCTTGAATCAAGCTGAATCACATCATATAGGCCACGCTCATTTCCGCTCAAAAGTTTTTTTGCAATATCACTCAATGCGCAAAACCAACTTTTTCGAACTTGTCCTAGGCCGTGCGACGGATCAGCACGAAACCTGGTAGGTAGCATCTCCAGATGGACGTGACCAAAAGTTACCCAAGGAATTTTGCTACGTTAAAGTTTGCGCATTTGACAACCAAACAAATTTTCCTAGCTAGCTACCACACACGTATCATATCATATCTCGGCCAAATGAAATGTTATCAGCAAATAACTTGAGATCTTTGTTCAACATCCCACTACGATGCTCGGTACCAACTTTGGCGAAGATCTGCCTTTAGGGGGCGCTATAAGCAACGTTTATTTGTTTTGGCCAATAACTAAATGCATTTAAATGGGGAATTTGTAATTGCAATATCTCTGCCACAGTAAATGCAATCAACACGAAACTTGTGATGCTAGTTCGGCATGCCGCTCTGAGGCTCTCTACTAAATTTGGCAACGATCGGCCATTAGGGGGCGCTATAATCAACGTAGATGTGTTTTAGCCCTTTGACTCAATGTCAATGACATATTTGCAATGGGAATGTACCACAGACCTTGCAGCTCACACTTCTCAATATTTACTGATGTTTGCCTCCTACGTTACGTTTTGGTTTTCGCTTTTGCGTGCTCCTCTGGTTTTTTTACAATAAACAAACTTCTTAAGCCACCTGACAAAGTTTCCACAACCTTCACAGTGGACAAATGCAACTCTTTTCTCTCACTTTTTCAATCCAAAATCAACACCATTCATAGGCACCGATGAAAATACTGAGCACCCACGTGTGCCAGACTGCCAGTAGGCTACATTAATTCACAATTAAACATTGCATCCCACAAAGCTGATCGCGGTAACGTGTCAGTTGAACTTTTCATCTCCAATCCCATCCGTATATCATTGTTAAAGGTGGTCTGTATATGCATGGAGGTGAACTGTTGACTGCTACGTTTGCAACAGCGACGTACCGCAGACGTCGCGGCTCACGCCTCTTGATATTTACTGACGTTTGCCTCCCCGCCGCCCGGCTTCGGGTTCCACTTTCGCGCGCTCCCTGGGACGTCGGGGGCGACTGGCATCAGAGGCTTGGGCCCCGTGATAACTGCTTGCAGTTCTAGTTAAAGTTTTGAGATCTTAGTTTTCTTATATTAAAGAAATCAACCAGCCGACTTAATGGCCATTTTATCCAATTTGTTTTAGTTTTTTTTTTTTAATCTGGTTGAGAGTAGAAATTACATGTTGAGAAATAAAACAAATAAATATGTACATTTTCTTAAATCAAGTGTAAATTTGTATGATAGTAGTGGATTCACCTGACTTATTCTGTGGTTTTAAAGTATTTCTACAATAGTCCTCTAACAGGTGCAGCAACACTGGAAAACAATTTGTAGATTTGGTTCACTTGTTTTTAGAAAAATGATTGTAAGACAAAGTATTACGATTCAATAATCTACTTACTGCAGTGTGAGCCTGAAGTCAGATTGGAAGTGATTGTGTGGCCTTGAAAAAAAAACCCTTGCGCCCAAACATACAGATTTTACCCAGGCTTCCCAAAACTATTTCACTCTCCCAGCTCTTAAATCTCACCAAAAACCACAACAAACATTCTGAGCACAGATGGGCTCAGGGATGGAGGGCTGGGGCGGAGCGACAGGATGGTGATGGTGGTGGTGGTACTGTGTGAACTGTGTGAAATCTCCTTTAGTTGCTAACACACACAAGCACACATCACTACATCAAGCTCAAGAAACATTCAAAAATAAACCACTCTGAGCAACATATTCAAATACCGGTCACGTCTCAGAGGGTATGTGTATGTGTAATGGCCAACACTGTACTGCACGGCTGACAGTGTAAAAAGGACATAAATGACTTCTATAAAGTGAATAAGGATTTCAGAAGTGAAAAGCACAGTTATAAATCAGGTATGGAACGTTGAATAGAAGTCCATTAAAAGTGGCAGGAAATGCTTCTGTGCCTTGAGAGAGAGAGAGAGAGAGAGAGAGAGAGAGAGAGAGAGAGAGAGAGAAAAAATACTGCCTCTTGGCTGAACCAGAGTCAGCCTAGTCTATTTTCTCTCTCTGACTGTGAAAGAATGGGAGGTGTAAGACTGGGATGATAAGAACATCTGGTGACCATGGTTCCGGCTGCCAAAGCCTCCGACTGTACCACCTCAGCAGACATCTCATTCAAAGTCTCCTAAAACTTGCGTTAACACACAAAGACCTGCCCCCGAGGACAACAGATCGCAGGTTGTTGGCTCATTCAATTGCCAATAAAGCAGTTTTTACAGCAAAGGTGACCGTCTAGCGACTCCAAATCTACCGCTTTAAACACACACACACACACACACACAGGTACACACTCAGACACAAACAAAGACAGATCCTGCCCCTCTTTACTCATAAAGTGAAGGGAACTATTACGGAGTTGATTCACATTCAGGCACTGAAGAGACTCAGAGCCATCAGTCTGCCTCTCCACTCGCAATGTGTGGAAGTGTCCTTCCTGCGACAGCCGGGTCCATTAGAGGAGGTGAAAACTCATATTAAACCTAAACAGTCTATTATAAAGAGGCCGTATGGTTGATCCATAGCTTCCTGCAGCCTAAGCTCATAGTACGAGCACCCTGTCAGTGTCTATGGCCTCGACACTGACTCAATAATAGACTGCTGTTTAGTTTATAGAAAGGAGGCTCAGCATCACTTCCAAGGCTCTGTGGTGCCAGAACATGATTCATATAACTGCTGGAGCATGCAGGGATTTGAGCTTCTTGTATTACAGCCTGACCGATACTGGATATTTGCTGATGATACTGATATTGATATCTCAGGTAAATAAGGTAACAATATATTGGCTGATATTAATTCTTTTAACATGCAGTACACATTTTGGATAAGTATACCTTAAATCTGTGTCAAATATGTATTGAGCGAGACATTTTGCAAGAAATTTATGTACCAGTATTTTGGACATTGGCTGAGGAGCTCAGTAATTCAGCATAGGCTCTGTGCCTTCGAACTTAGAAAAAAGCAATTATAATTTAGTGAAAAGCAAACATGTTTAAGCTTTTCCCACAGCTTTCAACTGCCTCGCAGTCTTGAGGAACCAAAAACAGTTTTCACTAAATTTTGAAAATAAAATGGATATTTTCACTTTATTTTTAATAAAATATTTGTTTTTACTCAAAAGAGACTCCTGTCATTGTGCTAAGCTAGGCTAAGCAAGTCCTAAACTGTCCACACAGAGAGGAAATTGATGCCGACAGGTGTATTTCACAAAATGTTGGTAAGTTTCTTTAATATCAACCATCATGCTTTGGCTCTCTCTGACGTCAGCCTCCGCCAATGTCAAGCTGGTTATACTTCTGTTCTTGCGAGTCGTGAATATATATGGCCTACACTATTACATCAGTTAGACAAAATAAGTATACATTAACAACTCATTAGCTAGCGTCAAATCTACTACAAAAGACATGACATTTTATAGCTTCATGGCGAACTAGCGAGCTAGTTTAGCAACAGAATAACTGCAAACGTGTTTTTTTAACGGCTGTTACATTGACATGGAAGACAATGATGAGGCCATTGTTCATTTACTCTCCATCACTGACTGGGCAACAGATTAGCATAAAGTCTGTAATTTCTTGGGTAATAATCTGCATAGGTCTGAGTAGCAGCAGGATGCAGAGAAAAAGCCTCGTGCTGTGTGTGCATGTGCCAATATTCATGTATTTGTGTGTGTCACAGACAGATAGACAGAAACAGTTATTACATTTGGCCTGGGTGCTCCACATGTCACATGCCTGTCTCACAGAGCGGAGGGGTGGCAATTAAAATACCTCCAACTTACATAAATCAGCACGGGCCATAAACACCACAGTGAGGGGAAAAGAGTGATGGAAGCCAAAAAATGAAATGAGGAGGTGAGAGGAAGAGAGCAGAGGTGATAAAACCATTTAAGATGTGCACTCAGGTGAGAAAAATGAGGAGAAAAAATATGGAGAGAAAAAAAAAAAACACGAAAAGAGAATCACTTCTTATTCAGATAATTGGAGGTGTGGGACTGATTAAAAACACACTACACAATGTAAGTGTTCGTTAAAATGGTACACCAGAATCAAATCAAGACACAGGATTCCCTTTAGATAAGTTATATCAAGCTTTAGTGAATGATATTGCAGAATACAAGTACGTGTACACGGATCAGATATTACAAGACAAGTCTATCTCTCCTAACGAACCGACAGAGTCTCGCCAAGCATCTGATGCTGCTATGTTAAAAACCTAAGTCTTTTTATCCATTTCTGTCCCATCTTCTGGTGGTGCTGTCATCAGTTTGGATACAGTCCAGATCCTCCCGGCTCCATCCGGTCCCTACCACGAGTAGCACAATGTATGAAATGTTACCTTGATTCTCACACTCCCAGGCTGAAAACAGACATTTGTTACTCTTGGGATATTTTACAGTTGCTTTCTATTTATCAAATATATACACTGGTTACAAAATGTTTTACGATGTTCATATTACTGAATACCTGCGTATTTTCTTTGTCTTCTGCAGACTTAGGGAGCGCGTGAGAGTCAAGGACATTTCACAACCTGCGCCATACTTCTCACCGCTTGCGTAACTGACCATTGCTCCCCGCTCCCCCCGATCTAAGAGTTCTTTGATTAGCTCAAATTATCTTCCCAATGTCCTGGTACTCCTTTTTCAAATCATATCTGCCAGATGGCTTTTCTCACAAACAGTCAGGAAGAGCAGACACAATGGCCAGTTATGATTCTAATAGCTTCTACATACTTTATTGACAAAATATATCCTACACTAAGCACGAGTCCTTTCATTACTTCTACGTTGTGAAAATTAATAACGACAGATGTACAGTATATATTACCAGAAGGAGCCATGAGTGACCACAACAAGCAATGGAGGTTTTTACAAGTCTGGATAACAACAGAAATCCAATTATACTGTCACTTTTCAAAGCTCATTTCTAGAGCTCCATTTCAAAGAGGTTTCCTGCAAAGCAACAATTCAGCCATGATTAGGGGTATACATGCTAGAACACGTTGTTGAGAAGATGTGTTTTCGTGTTGTGATTTCAGCACAGACTATGCTTTGGATACTTTCTCATCCTCCACCTCCAGTAAGTGTATTATTATCAACAGCTACCAACAACAATGCATAATCCTATGCATTTACTACTGTTGCAAGAAACAAAGTGATCATTCTAAATACATATTACACATTCCTACTTCATTACAGAGCAAACAAAGACTTCCCACGAGTCTCTTCTTCCACAGACTCTGATCATATTGGCTGAAAAAGGGGGAGGAGGGGTTGGTGGGCGGGCGGGGGGGGGCAGCAGAAACAAATGGAGCAATGTCACTGAGTTGCAGGGTCAACATTTCCACTGCACAGATGAGCCTCTGTCTTTTAGGCAGGGGAAATGCATTATTGATTGTTTAGTGAAAGCCAAGGCATTATACAGTATAACAAGAATGATAGCCCGATCTGTCCTAAACGTACAACAGAATCAGGACATTGTTCTGATTATATTATGTGACATTAGTTCATTGATCAGGGTAGAGCTGAAACCATTAGGCAGTTATGTGATTAGTTGAACGTCAAAAACCTAGTCGAAAACATTTGGTGAGGTGAATACATTTCTTCTGTTGGTCGGACAAAACAAGCCTTATGACAACATCAATTTGGGATTTCACGGTTTTCTGACATTTCACAGACCAAACAAATTGAGAAAATAATCTCCAGATTATTGATAATCTAAATAATCGGTAGTTCCAGCCCTACACTGCTGATTCCAGCCTCTCAAACAGGACGAGGATTTGCATCTTTTTTTCTGGTTGTCCTTCTATACATTGAGGTTGTGGACTGTTAGGACTAAACAAGCAATTTGAAGACATCACTTTGAACTCTGGAAAATTGCAGCTACTTGATTTGCTGAAATAATTATCAACAGAATAATCTATAATGAAAATAATTGATGGTTGCAGCACTCAAAGGTAATCATATAATGGGAAAAAAACTACAATGGTGGCAATCTATAGAAATAACATTTTGGACTCATATTGACAAGTTACTAGACAGTAAATTGATAAGGTCTGAATAATACCAAACCCTAGCTAAAAAACATTTTAGTCTGATGCTTATCGCAGAGAATTATGACAGGAGGCAGACTAAATTATTGCACATTTGCAATTTTCTGAAATGAACAGATGTAAGGCTGGGATGGTGACTGATTGTGTTCAGGACCAGAGGGTTCGGCTAAGCACTTCTCAGATATCCATCAGCTCACAGATGTCCTTGTGCTGAGGACAGAGGCAGCACTATTAAACGTTTCTGAAACACATAACAATGTACATAACAATAGGTTTTGAATAAAAACATTGGGAAGTGCTGATCTATAGCTAGAAGTAAGAGAAGAGGATTGAGACACTACACTAATCGAATATAGTCAATGCTTGGTGTCTCCATAGGCTTGTCCTTTGGCATTTATTAGAATTTCACTTGTCCTTCAGACCCCAACACCCACCTCTGGTCTATTTATATACACACCCCTGCACAATTTCTGTGTGTGTGGAGTACTGCTGACATTTCCTTGTCATTAGTCTCCCTTTTGCTTTGCAGGAAATGACAAACCTGAGGGAGTTTATTTATATTACACTCATCAGCAGCAACATTCTTTGCAAAGTTAAAATGCTGCCTTCTTGGTTTTTCCACTTGTCTGTTTTCTGCTGTAATTGCCTTTATGTATTCTTACTTTGTTCCAGTCTTTTAGTGTTCACAGACAACCACTTATTGTATTTGCAGAGACCTTTTAAAAACAAGTTCCCTGCATATAAAACTCATATAATTCTTTTTTAGGGACCTTTGCTGCATCTTTTCTTGGCTCGAGAGGTCCAAGTGTACAGTACCAGGAAGGACAATAACTCAATATTTCCACCTTTCACCTCTCCAAATAATCAGATTGAAACAAAAACAAAAATTGTGGTGCACAATTCATCTAAAAAAAAAAAAAAAAAGTCATCGGTCTCTGTAATCATTCCTCCTGTCCATACTTTGTGTGAAAAGACCCCTTCCTAATGCAATTGCAGTTTAAGTAATAGAGGATCGAATCACAGTCCCCTTTGTGTGCAAATATGTATCCCAAAGTTTAGCTTAAGTTAACACGAGGCTTCAGCAGTCTGTATTACTCAAACAAAGTCTTTTCATTACAAAATTCCCTTTTTGTGTTTCCCCAGACAGCGCTTTTGTGCAGAGCTGCAGTGGAGGGACATTGTACTCAAAAGACTAACTTTTTATGATAGGGCTGGGACTAATGATTATTTTTATAAAAAAAAAAATATTAATAATATTAATTATTATATTAATAATTAATAAATATTGTTCGATTAGTTGTTTGGTCTATAAAATGTCAGAAAATGGTGATGATGTCGATCAGTGTTTTCCAAAGCCCAATATGACATGTGTCTAATATCATGTCTAATATCAAATATATTCAATTTACTGTCAGAGGAGTAAAGAAAAAAATATAAGATAAAGAAAATACTCACTGGAATCAGAGAATGTTTACTTCTTTTCATAATAAAAGCTCAAAAACTCAAAGCGATTAATGGATTATCAAAATAGTTGGCGAGTAACTTAATAGTTGACAACTAATTAATTAATCGTTGCAGCTCTATACCCACTTGATTTGTCTCACCAAGATTGCTGAATCTGCATACTAGCTTCAGCTGAACTTTAGAAGTAATTTTTCACACAGAACGAGAACTGTAGATCTTGTCCCCGACCTCTTTAATTGGGGATCCTTTAACCACTAGAAAGGGAGAATGATTACAGCAACCAATACGTCTTTTAGTGTACATATGGGGATGTGAATATTGTTTTAAGACATGACAACGACAGACTTGAACTAAATGTGACTTCATCCTTTGAATCACATGATCTTTATTGATGGCGATGTCTAACAGACTGACTTAAGAGCTGGTTGGCATTTAGCACCTAATGTGGTTGCTTTTTTTTTGTTTTGTTCTTATAATAGTGATGTTTCACAGTCTTTCATCTCTTTTTTCACTGTGCTCACACATAGAGCTTATTTTATCCATGTGCTCGAAACAAAACAACAGGATGTAATACAGTGACAGAGGCTGAGTTGTGAAGGCAGCAGGCAAAAGTTTCAAAAAAACAAGAGTGAGTGTTCCTCTTCTTCTTTTGAATGTGGGGCACAAAAAGCCTAGAGGACAAGAGCTAAGTAAATGTCAGCTACGCCTCTCTTTCTCTCTCCGACATACACACACACACACACACACACACACACACACACACACACACACACCTCAATCTTACACCCTCCCAATTGCTCTACACTCCGGGGCCTATAATCTCTCTCTGTGCCCACACACAGATCACACACACATACGCACACACTTGGCAAGTGTTCTTCTTATTTGTATTCCTGCAATCTGGAGTCTGTGTTCACTGGCACATATTACAACTGCATGAATATTCATTCACTATAGTCAAGAGTGGCAAGTTACACCAGCCCCCTCTTCTCACACACAAACACAAACACACACACACACACACAGCTAACCTTCCACATGCACATGCAATATGTCAACACTGAACTGTTGAGAGCTGCCACGCCACAGCAGGGTCTTTCACTATAAGCTAATGAACCATTTCAGTGTCTCTCTGTCACTCCATGCACACACACACACACACACACACACACACACACACACACAAAATGTACGTCTTAGAAGAAATGCAACTTGGTCTCGTTCCTGCTGTGATTGAAGCTGCCGCTTATCAATCATTTCCTGGTTGATTAATTGGTGCAGCGGATCTCCTGGTAGGTTAATCACATCTGTCTGAAAGCATTTTTTATGTTTGAGCAGCTTCACTCAGGAGGCTGAAAACTGTGAAGGTGCATGCCCGCACAAACACGCAGTATCAATCAGTCCTTAGATGCCCTTTTTCAGCCATTACAGAGACTAGATTAGCTGGAATTCAATCTGATAAAGAAGTCAGTAAATAAATTAGAAGGTACATTTATCCCCAAAGACACCATTGTTGGGCTTTAAGTTGATGACGCTGATGTTGTTAACTTCATAGGAGTGGGAGTATGAATCTCCCTCACTGTTTGAGTGGGAAGCTATTAAGGTGATGGTAAGACCTCTGTCATCTTGCATTTGTCATCTCTGCTCACCAACTTCTCCTACGTCTTCACGGCTCATTGCTCGCTCTCACACACACACACACACACACACACACACACACACACACACACACACACACACACACACACACACACACACACACACACACACACACACACACACACACACACACAGCTGCCATGCACTCGTAAAGCTCTTGATCTGAAATATCATTTTACATTTCTCTCCACTTCACTGCAAGCACAATGCACATCAACGCAGCCATATATCATATCACTCGGTCACAGAGAAACCTTGTCCTTGTTCTTTTCATCCTCACTTTCTTCAGCTTTGATTTAAGGTGCGATCACTCCTTCATAAAGCAGAATCTGAACTTAAAGCTCTACCTTTCTCTCATCGCTCCCCTCCTCCTCCTCTCTTCAGGTGGATACATCCTCCGCTCTTATCAAAGACAGAAAAGGCAATGAAAGCATGGCAAGAACATGAAATAGAAAGAGATGTAGTACAAAGCTTTCACACTCCCAGTTAGATCTAAAGAGGACGAAGGGAAACACAAAGATTTAGAGATTAAAGGAGCGAATGTGAGATAAAAGAATTTCAAGTGTACCAAAGCTGTAGTTTGAGAGGAAAGAAAACAAAGTTTTCTGTTCACAGATTATCACCTCTACTGTGCTTGTGTGTTTTATCACACCACAATGCCTTCACTGTGGCCCAGAGAAATGGCGAGATAGGAAGGAAGGAAGGAGCTGTTTACATAAGTAAGCACACACTGGCCCACTGTTCCTGCAGCTCCCGCTTTTCTCTCTATTACTTCTTCCTGCCAGAGGTAAACGCCTTCAACGAATCCAATTAGGCATCTCATATCGAATTGTGACACAACATACAGCTGTGGCATAAAGCTGGGCAGTCACCATTATTTCATTAATGCTGTATGTTTAATTCACTCTAACTTTGCATTTGAATCAATCTTTCTGAAGCGCCAAATCTTATGACTACTACACTCACACTATGGTAAAATCAATGGATGCTCACACTAAACATAAAAATAGAATCCCCAATTAGTTTTGTCCATTGACCATTCCATAAAAGTTTTTTTTTTTTTTTTTTTTTTAAACAAGATGGCCATGTCTTTACTATTGACCTGCAGCTGAAAAAATGTGCACAATATGGTCGGTCTGATTTGCAGTGAAGATCAGCTTTATGTATATCGCAGCACAGTATCGATCGAGACTACAGGTAGCCACAACATGTAAAATACTACTCCAATAACATCAACATAAGCTCACAGATCTTTTTACAGCAGCCATGCAGGAAATTGGATTGCCAAACTTTTTAAACTACAGGGCAGCCGACCAAAATTTTGGACATGCAAGAAATCCATCTGATCGTCCAACAGCCAGATTGTTGATTGCTCAAGCAATTAATCACAACCCCCTTAAACTGGGCGTCAAACGACAGCAGATCTAGCAGAAATTCATTCATCAATCATTCATCAATTCTGGCCATAAAATCAGGCTAAATCTGTTGTTTCTGCCCATCTTAAGAGGTTTTCAACATGAATTAGGAAGTTATAAATTCTCCCATGTTATCAGATTAAACATGTTTTCCATGGCAAGACTTTTAAAATGCCTCTATTACAAAATAAAAAAGGGAGAAATGCCATTACAATTTCCCAGAGTCCAAGACAACATATACAGGTTGCTTGGTTCATCTGACCAAATCCGAAACCCAAAGATATTCAGTTTAACATTAAATATGACCAAGAAAAATATCAAATCCTCACATTTTAAAAGCTGTTACCAGGAAAAAAAAATAGGAATTGCTTGTCGAAAAAGTAACAAAATCCTCCTCTGTATGTTGACCAATTTATTAATCGACTCATCATTTCCACTCTAAATATAACATCGCTGGTATGAATGCATACACCTGATGATTATTGAAATGCAGATTGAGTCGTCTCAATCCGAAAGACTCTTGCCACCATGAGGCACATTGCAGCAGACTCTGCCAAGTGCCGCTTCCACCATCCTGAGTCGACAGCTTCCTGGACTCCATTCATCCCTTCCTGTGTCCATCCATTCATGATCGCTCTCATCTCCATACAGCTGGCTTCTTTGGCACAACATCCCTTTCAATTAAACAACATTGCACACATTAAAAATAACCCAACAGTGGGCATATGGTTTAAAGTGACTTTTCCATATTTCACATGCACCTAATTTCCATATACACTTCCAGCGTGTTGAGCAGCAGCAGGCGGCAGACCCATTTTAATAACTCCGCACTCTGCTGGTGTCATCTGGATTACTACCTCCCTCTCACACCTTTACATTCTCTTCCTGCACCAACTCACAACTACACCTTCACACGAGTCTTCTCGTCATCTCTCTCTCATTTATGATCATCTTCCCCTGGCCCCTCCCTCACTTGCTTATTCCGGTGCTTCCATCCATCTCCTCCTCTTTTTCTTAACCTGACCCCCCCCTTTTTTCTCACTGTCACTCTGGAGATAGATGTGGTATTTATCTTGTTGATTTAAAACTGCCTGCCTCCTCTCTTGGTCTGATTAGTGACCTGGAAGAAAGCACAACTGAAGAAAGCCTCATATACAAGTGCTTCACCAAGGCCTTCATCAACGTGTGCACACAGAGTTCACCACAAGGTTATCCAACACTAATCCTAACCTGTGCCCTTTTGAGGATTCAGTCATATGCAATGTTTCCTTCACTAGTCCAAGCACTGGTCTCCTGAATCTCCCCCAGTCTGTGTTCCCATTCATCAGAGAGAAGAAGAAAAAACACAGCGATCACTGCAAACCCTGCGTGTGTGTGTCATAGAGCAAAACCAAACTGCAGTAGCTGATAAACATACAGACATCCATAAAAACCAATACTCATCTACTCTATTCACTGTAAAGCTTGCCAAAAATAAAGGCTTTTGTGTGCGTGTATGCATCACATTGCATTGTAGGACCTCCATCAATCAGAACATTGCTTTGATTCAATGGACTCTGGATACGATGTGTTTTGTCGAGTGCATATGGGGACAAGGCTTTGCGTGATGAAGCTATGAATATGGGAACAACACAGTAGAATAGGACTGGGAGATATGAGTAAGAGTAAAAAGAAGAAGCTACTTTCAGTCATGTGAGTCATGTCAGATACGAGGACAGAGACAGAGGCAGAACCTGCCTAACATCAGTCTCTGTGACATGCTTGTCCCTTCCTACACTGGCTGAGAGTAACGGACGTCTGTTGAAAAATTAAAACCTGATTCAGGATCCATGTGTCTTCAACACTAGCCTTCGATCTGCAAAAGAAAACGAGGCACTGTCTGAACCCAAATCAGTTACAGTCTGGAAGCAGCACAACAAAATTCTAATTGGCTCAGTGACCCGCTGATGTTCATTTTCCTTTATTTATACCTTAAACTTAACTAACTCCCTCAGGTCAAATTCATTTAATTGGTAAACAGTATAATGATGAGGGGGGTGATGATGACACATGCTGCTCCATGATGGTTCAAATCTTCGGTACAGCCAAGTTCCCATACAACATAATGAGGACAGGATGTGTAGCCAAAGAACGAACCCAGTGCCAACTTTCCAAAACAATCCCAAACGTTGCCCATTACAGCTCAGAACTAAACTGTGGGCATTTGGGCTGGCCACGTTCAATAAGCTTTACGTGGAACGCGTCCAACAACTCTGCTTTTCGTATAGTCCAGCTAATATATTGAATCGGCGTTTATATGAATAAGCTTGCCCACGTTAGGGAATCATTTTGGACTAAAAATACTTGTAATCATTTTTGTTCACTTTTGGTTTGCAAGCTCTTGACAACTTTTACATTTGTTGGCGTGCCCGTGTGGTGAGGGAGGGCTGCAGGCGTAGCCGGCAGGCGCCAGGCCACCGGTCTCCAAGGCAGCCCAGTTTCCGCAGCAGGTGCAGCATCATCATGGAGCAGACCCACTCCACTTTGTCCTGCTCACTATTTCCAGCCTTAGACACCACTGCCCCCCAAGGGATTGTCTGCTTGGAATAGAAGAAGGAGACCTTTGCTGCATAATTTTTATTTTTTCCCCCCATTCTTTAGTTTTTCACAGGTCTCCCAACTTTATGGAGGTGCTTGATGTTGTCCTTTCCCCCCTTATCTGATCTGATGGTCTACATATAAGAGGTTGTTCTATGTTCTACAGGTTGTAAAGCACTTTGAAGCTAATTTGTGGTTTTGGGCTGTAAAAATAAAATTGACTTGACTAGTACTTAGCAAGAAAACTCTTTAAAAAGGCTTTATTATATCTTACCAATAACATGTCAATATTAACACTAAGACCAAGAGGGAAAGTGCAATGAGAGGTGAAATTAGCTATTGACGCCCTAACTTCTTGGGTTAGGCATTTTTGCTAGAAGAATTATTGAAAGAATTACCAAAATAGCTGCTAATTATTTCCTCATGATCATCTAATTGATTAATCGATTCAATGAATCAATCGAATTGTTTCAGCTCTAGTGAGGACTCCCTTGTTTTGCAAGACAAACTAATGTAATGTTAACGGGTGTCATGGAAGTGGCATGTCACTTAGTCTTTCTGTCAGTGTACATGCATCTACAGAGTCCCAAAGGGGCAGACTCTGTCAGGCCTCTGTGTTCAGTCTGTCAGTCTGTAAGAACTAGGAGATGACTCTAAAACGAGTGCAGTGTAGTGCTGCAGAGTGCGTGCCATCTTCAGAAGACATTATGATTTTGGTTGTGTGTGTTAGTATGCGTTTGCATTTGTGTGTGTGTGTGTGTGTGTGTGTGTGTGTGTGTGTGTGTGTGTTGTAAAGTAAAAGTCATGGACTCCCCTCAGGACTGGAGGCAGCAGACTCTTTAATATTTCAGAGCAGTGATAAATAAGTCAGACAAACTGCAGAGAGATAAGGTGACTCTGCGGGTAGGGTTGAGGAGGGGGGATAAGGGAGACAGAGGTAGAAAAGGAGAAGGATGGAAATGGATATAGCGAGGTGGAGAGAGATATATGAGGTGAAAGAGCAAAAGGTCAGAAAAGACATGAAGAAAAGGAATGGGGAAAACAGAAAATACTTATTATTCTATAAAAGGCATGCCAGCCAAATCCAGATACCTTTGGCAACAAAATACTATGAAATGAATAATACAGACAGTAAGCTTACTATTAACATTTTACCACACCAGGAACAGTTACCAGTAACACAGATCAAAACCTAAAAAACCTGTGTAGTTCAATAGTCCAAACAGTGTGTTTGTGTGTGTGTGTGTGTGTGTGTGTGTGTGTGTGTGTGTGTGTGTGTGTGTGTGTGTGTGTGTGTGTGTGACACCTAGAGACACTCAGGGTGAATGACACATTTTCATTTCTAAAGACAAAAGAGATCAGAGGGGGGATCAGAAGGAGAGAAATTAGAGAAGAGATGAGTTAGAGTGGATGAAGAGGTAGGAGGGAGGAGAAGACAGGGAAGGAAAGCAGACACAGTTACTGTAGGGAAAAGGTCAACAGAGACAGAGAGCAAGTGTGAGAGAGAAGATGAAAAACAGAGGAAAGAGGTGGAAAAGTATGTCATGCTTTCTCGGGGGAGGAACTGCCCCATGGTGCCGTGGCCTTCAGTCTGACAGACATATGATCAAAAGATGAAAAAACCTCCACTGGCACTTCACACAATCCAACTCACAGCGTGTTGTACAGTTACAGTATGTTTAGCCTCCATCTGTCAACTCTTTGCTTCACACAGACTCTTTAAGTCTCTGAATCTACACAAACTCTCTGTCTAACACCAGTTATGCTGCAAGCCTGAAAAATTCTTAAGGCTATATGGGCAAGGCAAGCATCCCAGCATTAATGGTTTTCTCCCCATCTCCTCTGAAAGAAATAACTTCTTCCCTGCCTTTTCTCTACCTTTTTCCCTGCCTTTTCTCTACCTTTCAAACAGCAGCTTTAAGCTCCCTCTTCCACTATCTTCATTTATAACTTTGCAAGCCTGTAGCATTTGTATTTCTCGGGCTGATTTGTCAATCCCTCTCTTTTCTCCTCTCCTGCCCTCTCAGCATCTCTCCCCCCTCTGTCCTCCTCTAGCCTGACCCAACTGAGGGCAGTTATCATGCCATCGTTTTCCTCTCCTCTCACCTTCAATGAAGCATCTCTCCTCCTCTGAGCAGCTGTAAGTATAGCTGTCATTTCTGCTGCTGGAAAAGGTCATTAAATCAACTCAGGAAGAGAGCAACAAACTGATTTCTCCGGATAACAAATGCTTGCAGGTACTAGAAGTGTGAACACATGCACTAAAAGGAGGGGGACATCTAAAAATACTGATAAGTCCAACAGGAAGGGAAGAGGAATTAATTGGGGAAATAAATAAATACAGACGAGTGGGAGACGGATGGTGAAAAAAAAGAAAGTGAATCCATGGAGAGAATGTATAGTCCCAATCTCCCCAGTGGGATTAGTGTAAATCTAATCTGCCCCGCTGTCTCTTCGACTCCTTTTAGCCTCGGCTTAGAGACGCTCTCAGGAAGAGAGCTGGGATCCTAAGAGCCTTGAGCTGTTAGCATTAGCTCACATCACCGTAAGCTTCCTCTGCACCACGCTAATCAATTACCAACCCTGCTTATCTGCCTCTTAACTTCCCATCCTGTCCAAGCCATAACCCGCCTGTGACCCTCAGCACACACACATACCGCCAAAGCCCCTTTAACTGAGACCCATTACCAACACACTGGATTTAATGTATACTTTATATCTGCTGTGCTAATGGGTAGCACACTAACATATGGCAGTTTAAAATCATTACATCAGCACATTACCCAATAACCATCTGTATCACAATAATGCCTATGGCTATATGGTAAAAGCTTGAAACGATGAGTCGATTCATGTATTAATTATTAACAATTCATTAGTAGGAGTCATTTATCAAGCAAGAAAAACAACCATTCTCCAGTTCCAGCTCCTCCAAATCTCTGATGCTTTTCTCTGTCTTATATGATTGTAAAACAAAATGTGTATTGGGTTTGGAGTGTTGGTCGAATAAAATAAGCAATTTGATGACGTCACTTTAAATGGACATTGGAATTTTTTAATGACATTTTATAGCCAAGCAGTTAATCAAGAACATAATTGGCAGATGAATCAGTAATGAAAATGATTACGCTCTAAAAGTGCATGTTATCCTGTTAAAATGAATAGATTTAAATGGACCAAATGTTTACATTTACTTGTCAGTACGACGAATGGTGTTAAGTTAAAGCATTTACAGTAAAAGAACTAATAATATGTAAGCAACGGACTATAGCTCTCAACTGGAAGAAAATGGAGGCACATGCAATTGGTGTTTGGATCAAGAATATGGCGCAATGTATGTCCATGGAAAAATTAACATGTACTGTATATTAAAAAACTAATTGGGGGTGTATGAGGAAATGTCTTAACATTGTTAAAAAAAAAAAAACATACTAATGAAAAATCAATAAAAACATTGTTAAAAAAAAAAAAAAAAACTGAAAATACTGTGTGCTTTAACTCCATGTTAGCATTTACTACTGGTATGCATTGAGATTTAGTATAATGATAATTTTAAATTAGCACTGTACTAAAATGTTTCATATCAGCAAATGCTTTGATGTTAACAGGAAAATGTGTGTGAGAGCAATTAGAGCATATGAACAACCCATTTCTGATTTTCTGTATGAGGCCAGCGATACCTCCAGAGGCCACAAACATTACGTTTTGGCAGCCAGTAGATGGTATATTACTGACTGAGACGTGGCTAAGTGCAGGGTTTACACTCAGCTTGCCATTGTGGCCTTTAGCCACTGTTGACTTGGTTCAGGATTACATACAAAAGGTCGGACAAATCCAGATTGGAATCAATTTTAAATCCCATCGGAAGATTAACTTTATTTACTGCAGTTGCCCTGATTAACATGTGGCCTTTGTCTGCAATCTATTTGCAAATTACCCTCAATCTTCTTCATCCCTTTTCCGTGTTTTGTCTTTTTCATTATCTCTCCAACCTCATCAGCATTCTCTTTTAGACCAACAACTTTATCTAGCCCTTACACAGCAGATGGTTCACCAGAAACCCTTAACAGTGTTAGATTGCCCCGGCACCACCCTTCTCAATAAGTGCCTGGAAAAAAACGAGGGAACCACAGAGGAAAACAACAGGATGAAAAAACTGTGTTCACAAGGGTCATAAATCTCAAAGGGCCATAATCAACAGTACGTGGCAGAGATCCAGCAATACCCTAGGATACAAACAATCACACATACTCTGCCTGAAAATGCATGACACACAGACACATGGGAATATAAATGTAGTTTCAAGCCATTAAAACACCTTGTTCTTTTCCTCCAGTTTGTTCAGACAGATCCTTCTTCCTCCCAATTTTAATCACAATCACAAATTAATGACATGATGTGGACTCCGATTCTGACTTATCCCACGAGCCTTTGTCAAAGTGTATATTAAAGACAACTTGGCCAGGGTTGGTCCACCGCAGAGTGTATTTGGAGGCTCACAGTGAATAGAAACCATGTGCAAATATCAAACGGCTGCATTCCTCCTGTCTGATGGATCGATGTCTGGAAGGCTGTGCAGCACGTGTGTGGCAGACCGGCTCCAGAATGCAAACTTTGAACATACACCAACATGTGATAGTAGACTCATACATTCAGAGTAAGTTATGATAGAAAAATCATTCTACAACTGAGAAACATTTCATTTTTTTCTGACAGAACGTTTTAGAGATTTTAAAATGATCGAATGGGGTATGTCCAACTTGTGGAAATGTATATGGACAGTGGCCGACAAACACAACCAGGAGGCCTGTTTCCGTTTACTAGGATGCACCTGCCCTAGCCACAGGCCCATCTGGCCAGCAACAAGAGAGTAAGAGCCACAACTGTGAGCGTTACAAAAAAATCACGGCCCAGTCTCTTTGCACACACAATCACACCAATGTCGCTAACTCTGAACAGCTGCGACTTGCTACCTTCTCTCAGCCAACATTCTTCTCCCGCGGTCCTTTACTGCCAAGACAGCGAGCAGGCAAACTCCAACTGACTCATCTATTTTCTCAATCACACACAGACAAACAAACAATTGTGGAGCTGGCATACAGACTTAGGCTCCTATAGTCAGATTAAAATATTAGACGATACTAAAAAGAAAAAAACATGCATTCTTTCATTTCAGCATTTTACATAACTGCCTTCTACGTGACGAATGCCCCCTTTCAAAACAAGGTGTAGATTAGACCAAGCAGCCCAGTCCATTCCAGCCATGTGATGTGATTTAGAGACTACAGTTACAGACCAAAAACACACACAAGACTGTACAATCTAATAGCACTGCTTTGGACAAATATAGTTCTGCTCTAGGTGAGCATTATGCATTCAGAGCCAGACTTGTAGCTTTGCAACATCTACAATTGGATTTTAAACCTACACACAATCAGCATGCTTGGCATCTAAATAGGGAACACACCACATGGGGTAGGCAACTGAGTGTGGCAACCAGCCGAAGCAAGGGTGGACTCAGTGGGGTCTGGGGAGATGCTATAATGGGGTGACAGCAGGTTGACATGGCCTTGGAGGCGATTATATGGCCTATTCATTCACTGCTAACCCCCTAAGAGAGAGGAGGAGATAGAGGGAGGATGGAAAAATAGGTGAAAAGAGAAAACGGGGTGATGTGGGTTGACAACAGCTCCATTAACAAACCCACCTTTCAGCACCATGTCAGCTCAAACTAGCCCCACTAGGAGAGGAGTGGGTGAAGAGGAGAAGGACAAAGAGCAGCTAAACACCGCGAAGCTCCAACTTCGCAAGCAATTTTCCACGCAAGACATCAAAAAAACGTTAACATACAGTGATATGTGATGTGTGTGTACAATGACATTGTGGTTTCCTTCAGCTTGGAGGTGCGTGTATATATTTAGACAGGGGGTTTTAGTGCAAGTGTTTGACAGTGGGTATTCAATTATTGAGCAGTCGATGCCAGCAGGGAAGGACAGCACACTGAGGCTAAAGAAGGCACTCTTATCTGGCGCCACATGCTGTTGGCAAACACACGCACACAATCCTGTCACACAGACAAAAACACCTTTCAAACCAGAGAAGCGCAAGCTCTGTTTGACCTCCTTAATGCCCTTATATTAAGAGAGAAGAAGGATTTTACAAGCTAAGACACACAGAGACAAATATTAAAATTAAAGCTGCAAGCAGCGTTGGACGGGCCCTCGCAACTCCTTGCGCATGGGGGTTACTGACGGACGCCGCTCCATGCGGCCGTGTATTTGCGTGACCATCGGACATCGCAAACCATCACCAATGAAAAAGGAACTCTCTGCTGAGTTCAATGATACCTCACACAATAGTCTGCGTCACAGATCATAAGTTATGAAAGGGAGCGTGGCTTAAGCATATAGGGCGGACCAAACCATGACCAATGACAAAAGAACTCTCTGCTGAGTTCAATGATACCTCACACAAGACTCTACCTTAAATGGGTCACCAATTATGAAAGGGACGTGGCTTAAGCATAGGGGGCGGGCCAAACCATCACCAATGAAGAAGGAACTCTTTGCTGAGTTCAATGATACCTCACACAAGACTCTAGCTTAAACGGTTCAAAAGCCATAAAAGGGTGTGTGGCCTAAGTACATGGGTGTGGTTAAAGTACAGGGGGCAGTATCACATGTAGACCACACATTATAAGTTTCATGTAAATCGGATGATGTTTGTAATATAAGGCGGATTTCCTGTTGCCAGCGGGGGGCGCTATGACCAAAAATCAATTTTGGCCTATAAATGTCCTCAGGCCTGGACCCTTGTCAAACCTGAGAAATTTCTGGCAGATATGACAATGTACACTAAAGTTACAACAACTTCTTCGTTCATCGATAAATTCTCAAAATGGCCACCACGCCCACACGTTTGACGAAAAGTTTTTCTTTTAATAACTTTTCATCTTTAAGGTGTTGAGATGGTACAGACCAAATTTGAAGTCCATCGGATGAAATCTCTAGGAGGAGTTTGTTAAAGTATAGCACCTATAGTTTTAGGCCTACTTCCTGTTGCCACTAGGGGGCGCTATGACTTTGAGCAAATATCGGCATGTAGATGTCGTCAGGGTTGGACTCTTATGAATCCTGAAAAGTTTCGAGCCAGTTGGACAATGTACACTCAAGTTACACCCACTTCCTGTTTCGATGGCGAAACGCACAAAATGGCCGCCCCGCCACGGCCATGCCCTATGACAAAAAGTTTTTTCTTTTAATAACTTTTCATCTTTAACGTCTTAAGATGGCACAGGCCAAATTTGAAGTTGATCGGATGAAATCTCTAGGAGGAGTTCATTAAAGTATGACGTGGAAATGGCCAAAATCGCACCAATTTCGAACTTTCAATTCAAAATGGTGGACTTCCTGTTGGGTTTAGGGTATGGCTCCAATGGTTTTTTGTACGTCCTGACATGCTACATATGTGTACCAAGTTTGGTTAGTTTACGTTAAACGTACTGCAGGGGCTCAATTCTTGTAGGGGACGCTAGCGAGCCATTTTTGTGCGCCTATTCCCGAAACCCTTAAAAAACGTAAATTTTCACCAAGATTGATGTAACCGCCAATTTTGGTGAGTTTTTGAGTATGTTAAGCCCTCAAAAAGGCGATTAATTTATAACTAATTGGGGGTTATAATTAATAATTCCTTCAGTTTCAATAGGGCCTTCGCCGCTGTCGGTGCTCGGGTCCTAACTAGTGGATTTTTTTAATTTCCATTTATTTTATGGAGAAGGATGACAGTGGAAAAGAAGAGACTACAGATGAGATGTTTACTCCAGGGCTTAACATGTACTGTAGGTTGCTTGACAGTCAACAGCCCCATTCATCCATTTATTTGGCGTGTTTCACTCCGTGACTCCACTCCTCAGTCGCTTCCAGACAGTCCTCTCACTACCATGAAAACAAACCTTACCAATGGGGACAAATTACCAGAAGTTCAGAGGACTTTTCAGCAGAATGCTCAAGCTCTGCGGTCTCTTCTCTGGTGCACTAGAATTTTCCAGCAGAACATGACCTCCTGTGTGCTTTCCACTTCATTTGCTTCATTTGACATCAAGAAGGGGCTGAAATGTTGAGCATCAGCTTTCGCCACAAGTGACAGAAATGGATACAGAAGGATAACCGTAGTAATGGGCGATTTTGCTGATCCTCATTAATTAATTCCTCTTTTTGCCCTGTACAGTCAAAGTGCAGACTAAACTGCTGGAGCTGCCAGGAACTCCGTCCTACTCAAGGACACTTCAGTGCATGACTGCTTAGCTCTGCTGCTGATGCTTCAGCCTCAGCCTGGTGGTACTACTCACTGTACCATCCTGCAGAGCAAATCCGCCAGTCATAGTCATGTCATGGTTTATAGAAGGGAATAAGTTTGGCCGGTGAAACCACAGCAGAGAGATTTTATGTCCTTAAACTGGCAATAACTGATTTACTGGCCACTTTGGGGCAGCAGAAACAAGCCGTAAACACACAGCACAACATATTATCACCTTTTAAGATATGGCAAACTTGTAAGCAAACTCTTGCATCAAGCAGATATGGAGCAACATTAGCATTTAGTTCTGCTTGTGACCACTTGATGAATATTCAAAATTCACTCTCTTTTAGCTCTGTTTTGGTCTCCACCAACTCCTGAGGGAAATATCTGGCTCTTTAGCTGCTAAATGTTCCACTGTGTTCACCAACTACTTGCTAAGTACGTCTGTCTGCGATTTGATGTTTGGTAGGTAGTGTACAGTGAGGTTTTAAGAGCCTTTTTGCTAAAAAAATAAAAATAAAACAGCTGCCTGCCCTGACCGAAAAAATGAATCACAATAGTAAAGTTGTGGGCTATAAAACCAAACAATGAGCCAAAGGATGCTATAAAGCTCTGTATAGCGGAGGGAAACTACAGATTCAATTGATAATTCTGTTGGTTATTCACTAGAGATAAGCCCTTTCACATAAAAGTAGTCATGTGATCCATTTTCAATATAAAAATATTGATTATAGCCACTTTAACAATTCTAAAATTGTATTTTCCATAAAATATTTCAGAAACATGCTGAAGGCACTGATTGAGCACGTAATGTAAATGTAAATGTGAAGCAGGTGTCTGGTCCTGATAGGCCGATGGCATTTCCGACTGTCTCTCACAGTGAAGTCGTCTTTCCCTAGAAAACCAGATAACACCAAACTGACCCGCTCATCTCTGTGCGAGTCCTCAACGTCCATGAAGGAGAAGCAGTGCACCTTCCTGCATACACATAAATATTTGTGCGCTCACACACACACACACACACACACTGCTGTCCTCAGTCTTCACACACTCCCTCTCTTCATTTGCTCTCTCCCTAATCCTGTAATGCCAACAGTGCAGTTAGTCACATGCAGGCTTTCTTTCATCTCTCTAGTGAGAGCGAACTCTGAAAGGAATTCAAACTGCCTAGTATATGTAAACTACCCCATACGTCTGGAGTAAACACAAACACGCACATAAACACATTAAAATATCTCAAATTCAAACACCAGCCTTTCTGACTATAAAATGTCCTTTATTGAGAAGTGGCAAAGAAAGGTGATCTGTGCTGCACCACTGCTTCAAATGCTCTCAAAAGTCCCGTCTACTTTGCAATTCAAGAAATGAATAATGAAGCTGAAACTAAAATGGCCATTCAGCCTGAATATGAAGCAAAGGTGAACGAAGGACAAGCTAGGAGCTGAATAAAGACAGAGAGGTTCCCTCTAAAAATGCTAATCGTCCCTGTGGTGTTAGCGTTTTTCTTCTACTTCTTTACTTGGCGCTCTCCCATCGCCTCCTACACAGTAAGAGATCTATCACAACCCACTCACAAACACCGCAGATCAAAACTACATGAAAGAGTGAGCCCTGATAGAAAAAGAAAACAGAACAAAAGCTAAAAGGATGGCAAAACAGACAGAGAAACGCCCCCGCCCCCTCCCCCCCAGCCTTGTAGAGAATGTCTTCTATGTATTCTAAAGTTAAGGTAATTTTGTCGTGCCTGAAGCCACAACATGACAGTGAGGCAGGGAGAAGCAGAGTACAGCTGACTCTCTACATGCTAGTCAGGAACAAATGGGGGTGCTGCTGTTATATGGATAGAGAGCCCAGGGTTATCACTTTCAGCAGGTTATTCCAATGTGTCAGCTAAAAAATCAATCTCCATTTAACAAATAAATCCCCCCCCCCCCCAAGCCATTATTTAATACATGGCTGAGTATGCCGATGGATATGTTCACATTAAGCACTGATTTTCAACACTTGAATATTGAATTTGCGTTGGTGTGTGCAAGTGGGTGTATGGTGCGGAGAGATAGAGAGAGAAAAAAAAAGGAGCTTTCCACATGTTATTTAGCACTGACTGATGGTTTATCTGGTAATAATCTGACCGGTTTCCTTAACTTTCTATCCTCCAACATGCTGGACTCACATCCTGGGATTTGAATTTGTTTATTTTACACAATAAAATCAAGACAACAGTAACACAAGAAAATAAAGTAATAAAATAAAGATTGCGCAGGTGAGATTAAGAAAACCCCTAGGGGCTTAAAGAGGGAATCTCACCTAAGGAAGAGAAGAAAAAATATATATAATGAGCAATAGCAATTATAAGAGTCCTAAACAAACAACAACAAATTGAACGCAAGTAAGCACTGAATTTAAAAAAACAAGCATGAGGTTGGCTACATAAACAACAAAGGCATAAAATAAATATATAGATCACCGGATTCGATTCACCCCGCCCCGACCATGTTGCAAATGCAGATTGACACTGTTGGGTGTAGTTTGACATTTTGGAAGACACATGTATTCGCTTTCTTGAAGATAGAGATGAGAAGATCGTTACCACTCTCATGCATGCTAAGTACGCAGCTAGAGCCAGGTGGAGATTAGCTTATTTTAGTATAACAACTGGAAGCAGGGGGATATAGCTAGCCTGCCTCTGCCAAAAGCGGAACGAAATACACCTACCACCTACTAGGGTAGTTGTCATATCTTGTTTGTTTAATCCATACACATGGTTCCAGCTCCATAACTGATGCACATACATGAGATTGATATTGATCTTTTCATCTTTTGATGGGCAAGAAAGCAAATAAGTGTATTTCCCAAAACATCTATGTCTAAAACTGCACCTAGCCTAAGGTATATTATTAAAGATGCAGTGTCAAGTGTTTTTTACATTCTTTACAAAATATCCATTATCCATTTTCACGGATGTGATTGCTTTGCCAGTGGGTGCTGTGATTTCAAGCTTTCAAAAGCTCCATTTACGGTCCGAAAGACTACTCTTTTACAACACCTGCTACCTGCAATGACGATGCATTACTACTGTGTTACAAAGAGGAAATCTCAATCTACAGTGGGACAAGGATGAAGCTTTATATTATTGCAATCAGAGATGCTAAACAGAAAATCGTATTAATTACTTTAGTACATTTTTCAGCAAATACCAAATGCCAAACATTACCTATTTTCACCCTCTTAATTATGATAATGTGCTGCTTTTCTTTGTCTTGTGTGATAGTAAAGTGAATAACTTTGGGTTTTGAAGTAATGAATGAATAACTTTGGGTTTTGGAGTGTTGATCGGGAAAAAAGAACTAGCAATTTGAAGTCACATGGAGCTTTAGGAAATTGTGACAGGCATTTTTGCACTTTGATATTTTATGAATGCATCGAGAAAATAATCAGCATATTAATCCATAATTAAAAATAATCATTAGTTGCCAACCTAATTAATTGCATTTGGATCCACTACCTCTTCCCTTGATGTTTAGGTTAAATATCTGCTCTAATTAGTTGGCACACTCATACCCCAATGAATTATTTTACATTTCTGTCCATTACAGGCTTTGCAAACAGCGTCCAAGACCTGTTGATGTGGATGCAAAGTCTTGGATGCTAGACAGAAGTTGACACGCGTCCGACATTTCTTTATTGTTTGGGTTATGTGCTTTGGATGAGCAGAGCATATGTGTAGAGAGAAATGGAAGGGGTTGACACCTCACTAACTAGCCAGCTGAGGCAGCCAGTATTCCTGGTGTAGCCTTGGGCCACGCATCTCTCTGCTTTATTTAATGCCCTCTGGCCAGCAAGAAAAAAAAAAAAAAAATCTAGATTCGCTAAAGAGAGGAAGTTGTTTCTGAAGGCTGCTGTCTGGCAACCATATTTCACACACTTCAAAAGAGGGCGTGGGAATGAAAACAGACCAAATTGTTGCCCATGGACATGCAGTGATAAAACAGCTTCTCGCCTACATGGACAAATCTGAGCCCTCTCTTCTTGCTCTTACTCTCACCATAGATGCTCTCCCACTCGTTTTTTTCTCATTTTTCTGTAACATATATAGCTTAGAGAAGAGTCCCGCACACTGACCATTACGCAAACAATAATTTATTTAGAAAAATACAACGTTTCGGTCTTAGACCTTCAGGTAAATTCTGTAACATATATACAAACATTTATTTCCTATTTATTTCTTCTAGTCTCTTAACCATATGTGTGGTAGCTGCAGCAAAGCTCACAGGTTAGGTCACCAATCTCTAAAAAGGAACTCCACAGAGGGAGGAAGCACAAGGAAAAAGGCCGCAGGGAAAAAAAAAAAATCAATGACCACTTTTGGTCAAAAGCTGCAGCAGTCAGCACCGTGGCCTAAAATTTAATTTCCCCTACAAGAACAGCTATCCTCTATGCCTTTGGCTGCCTATTTTTAGCATGTTATCGTTCAGCCTCAATCAGACCACAGCAGTCAAACTGAAGACAGTCACTGTCAGGCCACAAAACAGCATGGAGCTCCTCAACAACCAGAAAATGTGTAATGTTTAATGTACAAGCTGAAGCATAGAGAAGAGAAGATGAGAGACGGAGGAAAATGGGATACCCTGTCACTTACAGTTTGTGTGTTTTGTGCTGTCAGATGAGATCATAGTTTAAGTCCTGAGAAACAATGACAGTCTTTAAGCATGCCATGACTTCATGATAAATCAGTGTTCTCATGTTCCCATCTAACCATGGTGCCATCTCAAATGCTCTTTGTCCCTTCAACTGACAACTTCTTTTTAAGGGTCTCGTGCTTTGTAAAGCTGTTTCCTTACTGCCCTTGACGCACTGCCACATTCATGTTGAAGAACATTAGTTAGCACCAAGGACGCAGAAAGAAAAGGACATAATTTTTTAGCTGCAAACAAATATTGCCGGGGGGGGGCCAAATCAGACCCACTTCAGTTATGCTTTACTCATAGTATTGAGCTCAGCTAGCGCTAGAGTTGGGCAATATATCGATATCGTGATATGAGACTAGATATCGTCTTAGATTTTGCATATTGTAATATGGTAAGTGTTGTCTTTTCCTGGTTTTAAAGGCTGCATTACAGTAAAGTGATGTCATTTTCTGAACTTACCAGACTGTTGTAACTGTTCTATTATTTGCCTTTACCCACATAGTCATTATATCCACATTACTGGTGATTATTTATCAAAAATCTCATTGTGTAAATATTTTGTGAAAGCACCAATAGTCAACACTACAATATCGATATTGAGGTATTTGGTCAAAAATATCGTGATATTTGATTTTTTCCATATTGCCCAGCCCTAGCTGCATATGCCTCTCTGAAGCACCCCGATTTGAGTCAATCCTCCTCCTTCCAGCTATAATCATGTTAGACCATGGGGACTATGCTGTCTGCATCCTAAAAAAATTGTTTTGGCCAAAAAAAAAAAACATGAGAGGTGGATATTTTTGCCATGATTTTAGCTGTAAATAGACAAGATGCAGTTGCCTTGTGTTTTGGAAGAGAACAGATATGTGTGGTTGAATATGTGTATAGAGCTGTAGCAAGGAATTATGGGATCCTACGCACAGCTGTGGATCCTCGGCTCCTGCTGCACGCATCCACAAATACTCAATGACAAATGCCCAAGGCTGGATTACTAATTGCCTCCACAGCCCCAATATCTGCTGGCTTGCAGTGCTTTACCTGGTTTGTACTTGTATGGGAATATGCACCACTAACGCACAATATCAACAGGCTGATAAGGGCCTTAAAGTGGGCCCTGCTTTATTACCTGACCTTGAGGCCCGTTCTTAAAGAGGATCTTTGTGTCAAAAAAGTAGTTTGAAGACCTTCATCATTATAGTATTGTGTTTATGTGTTACATATTCCTGAAAGCAGCCCATCTTTGCCCCCCTGGCAGGCTGATCCAGCCCTGCAAATGTCCACAAATGTATCACCTCCACACTGAAGTAGATTTAATAAAATGCAATAAATCAGATACATCACTCATTCATCAGCTGACACAAATATTTGTTCTGAAAAGTTAAAATTGTGGCAATAGGTCAGAAGAATAGGTTTAGCAGTTAATTCAACTCTAACACTGGACCTAATCCCTTCTGATGGGCTTTAATTGACACCATTTTCAACATTTGATAAAGCTATTTAGTAATTTTATTGTTTCAAAAAAATATTCATTGTTAGATGCTGTTCTAACAAGCATAGCCTACTTTCATCTTTAAAATGCCCCTTTCAAAGTCTAAAGGACAATTTTGGCTTGCTCCACTTTGTCTTACTTGTGGATTTAATACATTTTGGACAGTAAACCATACCAGATATGATAAATACAAAACACTGATAGATACACAACTGGAGATTACTTAAGGCATCTTAACCCAGACACTTCAGGGGCCCCTACAGCTCAGTTTGGGGTCCATGGGTACCCAAACAGGTGTATGTGGTGGAGAGACGTGAGAGTAATGTGGACTGGATGCCTTAAAAGACACACATACAGACAACACCTTGTCTTTATCCCCCACACTGTAGCCTACTCACCTCTCCTCCATGGCCATCAAAAATCCCAAATATAGACGGGTGACTCTTGTTGACGATGTCGGTGAGCACCTCGAACCTGTCCTCCATGTGGTCTCGCCGGCCTTGGATGGAGTACACGGCCACGTTGTTGCTCTTGAACTCCCAGGTCTTGGAGAACTCCGCGTCCAGGACGTCCAGCCCACCGAACCGCTCGTTCTGCATCATCTCCGCCACTTTCCCCTTGACCATCTTGACCGCATCCCGGCTGGACTTGACGATGGTCTTCACTTCGTCCGTGTGAAAGAAGTAACTCCATAGAGCCAGGCTGATACACAGGAGGAACAAGGTCTCCGGTCTGAGCAGAAAATAACGCATGATCCGACCTAATAGAGACAGCAGGGTCATTGTATCCTCTATCATTTATTTATTTACATGCAGGAAATCGCGGCAGGTTGTGTGTCGCTCGCCCCAGCCGCAGATTTCAGTCCATGAGTGGTTTGGTAGCGGTGAAACAGACACATTTAACCGAGCGTTTCACACCGTGACACACACAGATTATACTAAACGAGTGATACTTTAGTGCATTTTTAAGGACACACTAGGCAGAAGGTAAGGTCTTAGCGTACGTACACAGACCGGGAACAAACACGATGCTCCGGCTGGTTCCCCTCTAGCATGCAGCCCTGCAGTGAGCCACCAGCGGCTGTCCGTTGACCATCTGATGCGGTCCGAGAACACCGACTCCCCTGGACAGAAAACGCAGGTCGCCCGTTTGGACTTCAAATTAAGCCAGTGTGCTGGCTAAAGTACAGGTGTGGGCAGAGTCTCTTCCTGGCCAGCCCCGCTACGGTTCCCAGCTCTGAAAATAGCGGTCTGTTGAAACTCCCACATTCCCAGCTGCCACACTGGCTGCGACTCTCTGCTGCTGACTGACTAAACGGGGGTGCTGCCTTCACATGCAGCTCGTAATGTCCCTCAAACGAGTCAGTGACCCAGAGGAGGCAGTGTGATTAATATCTATAGGATTATGTATGTTGTAGGCTAAAACATGTTTCATCTTTTATAAAAGTTTGGCGTGTACATTGTCACAAAGTACCCACAAATAAGTCTGTTATACGAATGGGCTCATTACGATAAGGAAATGTATAGACACAATCATGTCACTCAGATTAATTGTGTCCCACTGCTCCACATAGGCTACACCAGTATGTCTAACAAATTATATTGCACAGAATAATTGATTTGAGTATAGAAATTAATGCAAAGCACCTTTAGGCCTATTTGAAAAACAAAGGCAATTTAAAGTGCTTTGGATTAGGATAATGCACCAGAACAACATGTAAAAACACAATAAAACGCTGAATCCAAATAGAATAAAATGAGATTTTTAAAAAAAGAAGATAATACAATCGTTGAATGATAACATAATAAGATCATATCATCAGTATGAGTTCACTGAAATTGCATTATCCCCCAGCCCTACCCACCACCTGTTACATTAAGACTTCAGCTGGAGCAGTGGAATAAGAGTTCCAGCATCTTGACATATTGTGGTTTCATTTAATCACAAAATACTGCACCATAGCTCTTGAACTGATCCAAATGATCAAAATTATTGAACTTAACTCAATGTAATTCTATTAGGTTACAGTAGTTTACAGTAGGCTAAGTTATAAAAGAGGAGGCTAGCCTACTAACAAGCTAACTTTTTATTGGTTCTGTGCTTGCAACGCAATTTTACATATAGCCTAACTGGGTAAAGCGATTTGGACAGGGCTTTGCATATTGTCCATTAATAGTCACATCTTGGTAGTGTACATATTCCTACGCTTTCTGTCATTGTGCATTTACTTAGCCTACTTAACGCATGATCGTTAATATTCGCTCGTTTTGAGTTGGATATTTCCGACAGCACCCGAAGGCATCCAGAGAGCTGCCATACCACAGGTGCGCCAAAAACCCGTGGATTATAAATTCTTCAACAGAGGTTCCTAATTTAGCAAATTGCATTATAACAATTTACATAATCAGATGAATAATCCCAAAATTGAGCACTGGATTTCCAACTGTGTAACTTCCCCAGACACGCAGGGGTCCCTCCACAACCCGGTGGTGGCAATAGGGTTTTCATAAAAAGCAGTGTGTTTAATTAAAACTGAGCTACATGGACATATGGAATCCTAAATCCTATTTAAATTAAGCTTGCATGCTATACATTTTTTTCGACAATATTTAAGTTATTTATTCACTTCGGGGGCCTGGCCATAATGTTTAAGATACATACAGTCATACAGTATGTAGCCTAATACATTTTGTATGGCCTGTCCACATTACGTTGCAGCAGGGCAGAATTTTAGATATTGGGACATGATAAAGTTACTTCTCTCTTTTTGATTTTCTTTTCTGTTCTTACATTTTTATTTCATTTTAAGTAGCAACTTGTGTCAAATTACCTTTTATTCTAGTGTCAGATTTTTAACAGTTGTATTTATACTATTGCTCAGTACTGTGAATTAGTTTATCTAACCATTAATGCCAAATATGTTTTATTTAGCCTTTTATTAGCTTATTAAAATGTTTTTGAAGGAAATTTATTCAGGCAGACAAAAACTGTCCCGGGGTCCTTGAGTATTGCATGACGTCAACAAGCCTCCCTCGGTCCTCGGTGGGGAAAACGTGGAGGACTTTTTACGGTGTGTTGTGGATTTCCCATCAAAATAACTTTAGTAAGTTTTGTCATCACACGCTTGTAGCAGCTGTAGCTATCGAATACTTTTGGTTGACATTGTGTGCTTGTTTCTTTACGAATATCTTTTAGAATCACCCATAAAAACTAGCAATTTAGCCTCTAATGCTAACTGTCTGATACTGAATGGTGAGCTGATGCTAGCAGCGTTAACTAATAGCCTTCCCTGCATCTTTTTTCAATGATTTAACAGTCTTTTTGTTTCTGAGTGTGAACAACAAACCCATAGTATTATAATATTTACCTGCTGTTAGAAATAATGTTCGTAGTTGTTACACAGTGCTCCCTACCAGCTAACGTTGGCTATTCTCTAGCAGTCTTGTCACTGTCAAAGCTGTGCCTGTTAAATCAGTAATGTTTTTGTTCTCAAACATCAGATCACAAAAGTCCACTGACATACACTGACCTGTCAAGTTGGCAAGAATGGAGTACATGCAAGCTCCTGCCACAAGCAGCCAGGGGAATATGTAAGTGAACAAATATAAATGGTATTTATGTCCTCGAAAATGTTGTATTGTGTATGGCCTGTCACACATACCTTTCTCAAGACTGACTCAATTTAGACATGTCAAAGTAGCAAAACACATCTGTTACTATTAATATTGATTGCTCTGTAGTAGGCCAGCACGTACAATGGCACACCTAAATAGTGTGTGCATTAAATATATTAGTGTTGCATGTGTTTGCTAAGTTAAAATGCTCACAAAGAGAAAAGTTTGCCTTATTGACAGATTGATTAAAGCACACACTCCTTTGTATGTTGTGGTTACAAAGACTGGCATGCTATTTCAGTACAGAGTAATTAATTTGGATTGACTTGAGATCTGGTAATCTATCATAGTAAACATTTGGCTGTTTTTGCTTTTCATATTGCATATACTATCCTTGTATTACAATTAAAAGTACTGGGAAACGATCAACAGTTGATTGCTGCACAGCAGTGGATTTACAAGTTATAAAGCACAGAACCATGGACAGCACACCGAGATAAAAATGTCCCCAATCTAGCAGATGAATTTGGACAGGTTGCTGTTTGCATGCTAGTTGTCAAATCTCCAAGCTTCCCACTTGCACGGTAACACAGCAACTAGGAGGAGTTTTCTAAACAGTCTGCAATTTCAACTGCTCTAGAGTACAATGTTAATGTCATTTTGACAAAACCATAGACATCTAAATGTTCATTTCTATGAGTCATGATCTCATGTCAAATTGAGCTGTCTAACTGTTCACTTGCATAGCATGTTAAAGTTAACAGAAACCTATGCCTTTTAGAAAGTTGGAAGAAAACACAATAAAATAAACTGTGGTATGCCTTCGGGAACTGGTCAGCAATAATGTACAGTATAGTGGATGTTAACTTTATGAATGTTCTAAAACTCCCAAAACATATTTTCTTGATTGACCCAGAGTTGTAAAATGCCACATAATTTGTTTATGTCACTGAGTTTTACCAATGTTGCCTCTCTCCTCCCCAGCCTGTGCTGTACATGTGGCGTCCCCATTCCTCCCAACCCAGCCAACATGTGTGTAGCCTGCCTGCGTACTCAGGTAGATATCTCAGAGGGAATCCCCAAGCAAGTCACAGTGCACTTCTGCAAGCAGTGTGAAAGGTTTGTTTCATGCTTTTTGCTCCTCTTTATTTTTTTTACAACATGATACACATATAGTATCATTGTTTATAGTGCTGCAACTAACGATTATTTTCATAGTCGATTAATCTGTTGATTTTTTTCTCGATTAGTTGTTTGGTCTATAAAATGTCAGAAAATGGTGAGAAATGTGGATCAGTGTTTCCCAAAAGCCCAAGATGACATCCTCAAATGTCATGTTTTGTCCACAACTCAAAGATATTCAGTTTACTGTCACAGAGGAGAGAAGAAACTAGAAAATATTCACATTTAAGAGGCTGGGATCAGAGAATTTTTGAGTTGATAACTAATCGATTAAAGGATTAATCGTTGCAGCTCTAATTGTTTCTCTGTAGGAAACATTTACGTAAGGATTTACATAAGGTTATCTTGAGATTTTTTTGGAGGGGGTAAGTTGAGGCTTGAATGTACATCTTCTTCTTTTATGCAGGTACTTGCAGCCTCCAGCCAGCTGGGTGCAGTGTGCCCTGGAGTCCAGGGAGCTGCTGACCCTTTGTCTGAAAAAAATTAAGAGCTCGATGACCAAAGTAAGTATGATTCTTATTAATCTTCTTCCAACAGACAATGGCATATTTGCTTGTTTCAGTCCCATCTTGTTATTGAGCCTACTTGATTTTTAATATATTATATCTGACTGTGAAAGAAGTCAGTTTAGTAAAAAAAAATTTAGATTTTCATATGTTTTTTTTATGGGGTTGTGTAGAGAAAAACGCTTACACACACATGTAGTGACTCTTTTTAGTGACAAATGAATTGGGGCTTCTTATAATATAATGCTGCTTGATACAATATCAGAAACGATGGCCTCAGAAATAACCATAAAGGTGCATTAACACCTTTTAACACAGTTCATACCAAAACAAACACATCATGAACTTTATAGTATTCTTTGCAGGTCATGGATTGCATTATGATAATATTGTGTCCACAGCATGTAACTAACTTGTCATTATGATAATGTTCAACAACACCTCTCTCCTCACAGGTGCGTCTCATTGATGCTGGCTTCCTGTGGACAGAGCCACACTCCAAAAGGATTAAGATGAAAGTGACCATCCAGAAAGAGGTGAGAAAACAGAGTGGAAGTGATAGATAGTGATATTCAAACTAGGGTTGCAAAGGGGTGGAAATTTTCCGGCAAATTTCCAGAAACTTTCCATGGAAAGTTTAGCTGGGGAATTTTGGAAACATTCCAATTTGGAAACTTTGATGGGAATTAATGGGAATAAACTGGATGTTTTTAATATTGCTTTCCATGGAAAGTTTAGCTGGAGAATTTTGGAAACATTCCAATTTGGAAACTTTCATGGGAATTCATGGAAATTTGGATGGGATGTAGTCCTTGGGCTCAAATGCAGTACTGTCTTCAGTCTGTCTTCAATCTGCTGTAGAATGTTGGATTCTAGAACTGATCTGTGCAGTGGGTGTGGCCTCAATAGCCCTGCAGTAGGCTAAGTAGTAGCCCAAACCATTGACCTTTATTTTAACATATGAAGGTAGCTAGCATGCTGCCTTTGATTTACTATTGTTATGGTTATATACATGCTAAGCTTACCATCAGCGCTGTCTATTGTTTCCAGCCTATCAAGAACAAGTGGGCTAAACAATTAACACACATAGGTTAATAGCAATGGGTTATGTATATAAACTAAATGTTGGCAAGTATGTAGTAGCCTATGCTGATTACTGCGTGCATGTCATTGACAAATATAGGGAGGACATTCAACTGAAGGTGCATTAAATCAGGTTGTTTTAACCAAGATTATGCTGAAAGATGTTTTTTCTTCAACTACATTTAAGTTCCCTGTTATAGACTAACAGTATTATAACAAGCAATATTCAAAATATTCAGTTAATTCCCGTTAATTCCCATGGAAAGTTTCCAACTTGCAACCCTAATTCCAACTAACGGAGGAAAACTGACCTCAGATGGGCAACGTGTTTTTCATCTAAAGGTTACCTGGGTGTCATGGTGTAACACACATGCGTGTTTTAGAGAAGTGAGTTTTTGCCAGTGGCTGTCATCTCATCTCGTTGACCTTTAGTGAGAACCTGAGTCCTGTGCTTTTTAGGGCCAACTCTTTTGTTTGTTCTGTTGGAGAGTCTGTATAATTCTGTCTCCAGATCCCACTGGTCAGATGTATCTAAATGGCTGAGAAATGGCAACATGGAAACATGTCGGGGTTCTTTTTGAATGACAGAGAGAGTTTTTGTCACTGTTTGCCATGCAGTCAATGCACATGGTGTAACTTGTTGCTGTCTTTGCCTCTTCAGGTGATGAATGGCGCTATCCTACAGCAGGTGTTTGTGGTCGAGTTTGTCATCCAGTACCAGATGTGCGACGACTGCCACCGTGTGGAAGCTAAGGACTTCTGGAAGGCCGTGGTTCAAGTTAGGCAGAAGGTAGGAGTCTGTGGTTTAATGACATACCCTATAAATAAAAAGGTTTTCTCAGAATGGTTATCTACTGTTTTATTGTACTTGAACTCTACTTACATTGTCAACCTTTTAAAAATATATTTTTCAAAACACTTTGCATGCATGCTATATGCTTAGTAAAATAATAATAATAAAAAAGTAAATTGATAGTGAATGGTTACAAAGGCTGTATACACACACATTCACAGGAATGTTGGGCAATTGCATGTTTGCCTCTGCAGCCCTTAATCATGACCCTGTATTTCACTCCCATTAGAATTTGTTTATTTTGGTTCCTCTCATTTTTCCATTTGAAGTGTTCCCGGTTTACTCTCTTTTCACAATCCTGTTAGTTTGTGTTAATTTTGCAATTGCACGTTAAAGGCTGAAGCTGTGTCTGTGGGTTTTTCATGTAAAACGAACCTAGAGCTCTAGGTATATGGCAAGATAAACAACACTTAATCCTAGGGTTGCACTTTTTCCTTTTATGACTGATGTGTGGAGGTAAACCAGGCTTAGCTACAGTGCTACAAAGACCATAGATTTATGAGATGATTACTCAGGAACAAGCTTCAGCCTCTGTTACCACTTAACTAAGCTAAGATACCCTTGGTGGACTTGACGCCTTCTGCAGCTACTTCTCAATAAACTCACTTCTCTTCACTGAAAAGCTTTTACTGTGAAGCAACTATACAGGAAGTTAGGAATTGGCAGCATACAAAATCATGAACGGTCTACTTGTTCTCACTTGTTTCCCAGCAGTGTTTTGCCCCCAGAGTGTGTCTTCCCAACTACACTTTTTATTTATATATATATATATATATATATATATATATATATATATATATATTATATATATATATATATATATATATATATATATCTCTCATGTTTTGTTTTTAAAGGGGGAAAAGTGGCGACAGGTTTGTGGCAGATGCCAAGGTTCATATCAATACATGTTTAAATAATTGGGACATGAGGCTGAATAGATCTCTGTATGATGATGCTGAAAAATGTGTTTATTTTTGCAGACCGTTCATAAAAAGACATTCTACTATCTAGAGCAGCTGATTCTCAAGCACAAACTCCACCAGAATGCCCTCAACATCAAAGAAATCAATGGTAGGTCAATGGCATATGAATTCATTTATTTCATGTTTGATAGTATACAAATCTTTAAAGAGAGGGGCCTGCTATATTCCTCAGCGCCTCTAACCCAATTACACTGAAAAGTGGGGACCTTGTCTGATTCGTCACCGGCGTAACTAATGTGGATTAGAACCGAGCAGAACATAATGATGTGTCGAGTGTTAATTACCTCGTACCAGACAGCAAGCCATGCATGCATATCACTGGCCCCAATCAGTCCACACGGCTGTCCTCGTGTGGGCCTCAGAGGAGGGCATGCGTTGTGCATCTAATCAGTGTACTGTAATCAGAGCAGGCATGGCATACCAGATTCCTGCAATCCAAGCTTGAGTCACACCCTGTGTAGAGATGCTAACTGCTACATCACACACACACACACACACACACACACACACACACACACACACACACAGGCACAGGCACAAATGCTGTGCAGCTCAGCAGCAGCTCTCTGTGCTCTTGGATGGTGAAGTGGAGTTTTGTCTGTTGGTGTAATTTAAATCATCTCCATATCTCGGCAGGACTTAAAAAGCTTTATGAAGGCTACAACATGTGGCTGCCATATTATCTCCCATCTTCATCTGCTCTCGTGTGTGTTGTATTGCAATGCATATGCGTTCTGCAATGGTGTTGACCCGTGAAGCACGGCTGTGATAAATTTATGGGTGGTGGTGTTTGATGGTATTTCTCTCCTCTCTCAGATGGGATTGATTTCTACTATGGCTCCAAGCAGCACGCTCAGAAGATGGTCGACTTCCTCCAGTGCACCGTGCCCTGCAGGTGAGCAACGCCTCGGTCTGTGACTATGAAAACATCTGCAGGATGGCTCAGTATTAAAACAACAACATTCCCCCTTTTATTTAAATGCCAGTCAGTGATTATGACTGCCTATATGTATGAGCAAATATGGCAATGTCACAGAAAATAATTTGCTAGTAGGCATTTAGCAAAATGTGGGTTAAAGTATAAAATGTCCTAATGAAAGAAATGCATGAACAAAGAATACAGCTCTGTTAACAAACAGTATTCATTATTTTTTTTTTTTACCAGTGTGCTTCTATCACTGTATATGTTTATAATTTGCAAAAACCCTCAAGCGTTTCATAATCAGTCACCTAGATGTTGTCATGACATGTGTGCTCATTATGTTTTTGCATTCAGTCCCTTTTATTATGATTTGTCCAACTGTGACAATGTGAACTCTGCTGTGTCTCTGAATGACGTCTGATGATGATGATGATGATGATGATGATGATAAACACTTTTCTATTTTAAAGGTCAAAGACATCCCAGCGCCTCATCTCTCATGACATCCATTCAAACACCTACAACTATAAGAGCACCTACTCTATGGAGATCGTACCTGTCTGCAAGGTATACAGCTCTGTGATTTGTTTTTAATTTAAGGCAAGGCAAAAACATCGTTTTTTTTTCACTGGTCAATTTTGAGATTTTGGGCTATTTGTCTTCAATAACATGTCTTCTTTCAGACTTGTGGTGAAATAAAGTCCGAAATACACATTTAGGTCTTTATTTTACTACACTTTGTCTGTTTGCGGCGGTAGATTTCACCTAAATTCAACAAAAGTTGGCGTTCTAAATCATCGCGCTGCTCCGCGATCGCTGTCTGCACCCTGTCGTCACATATACCGTTGGAAAGCTCTCTCTCTCCTCTACAATGCTGTCAGATCCAAATATGGTAATTTCCTTTTTATCAGCAACTAATCGTGGAAGTAAAAGGGGGGATTTAACTCAGAATGCGCAATCTCATTGGCTGATGCCAATTTCTGACAACGTGATTCGTTCAGAATCGTCACGTGACGTGCTCTGACATTTCCGCGGTAGCTCAAAATGTTGAAAGAAGTGCGTCGAAAACGGCCGAAAATCACCTCAGAGAAGACGAAAACAGTTGTCATTAGCAAGAAGACACAGGGGATCACAAACTAAGACAGCAGATGATGAAATGCCTTCACATAGTACGTCGATGTTTAAACTGTCGTTCAGAAAACAGGAGTGTTCAGACAGCGGAGGTAATCAGACTCTCTCTCTCTCTCTCTCTCTCTCTCTCTCTCTCTCACTCACTCTCACTCTCACTCTCTCAAAGCAGTTTACAGAAAGTCATAGCCTACATGTCATATATTAAATATTTGTCACATATGTACCACACTGTACTGATCGTGATACAACACACTATATTACAAAACAATTACATTACACAACAGTTACAGTTTTTGTATAATATAATTACTATATAATAGGCTACTAAACAAATCTGTAATTTTGGGATCCTAAGTGGTGTGAGTCCCTCAGGCTGTGGCAGGCAGATCCATATGTAGCTGTCAGTGGAGCTGCTGTCACCTCTCCTAGGAGAACTACCAGCTTCTCTTCTGGTGTTAACTTTTTTTGGCTATTTTTCCAAGGTGTAATTCTCTTAGTGAAGATAGTTTTTCCCCGTGGAGGAGGAAGTGTATCTCTGTCTGACCCAGTTGCCGGTCACTGAGATTGTATTTAGTCAGGATCCGTCTCTTTTCGTATCTCTGACAGTGTGAAGGTAATCTGTCAAATAACAATTTAGTCTACTTTGTTTGCTTTCTCCAATGTTCTAAATATTGGTCTTTTGAACGAGTCATAATTAGTTTTGTTCTGTTGTGTTATGAACCAGTGCTGATGGGAGCCTGGTTAGTTATCTTCACCATCAGCTGTCTGAGGGGACTGGTTCTGGTTAGTTATCTTCACCATCAGCTGACTGAGGGGACTGGTTCTGGTTAGTTATCTTCACCATCAGCTGACTGAGAGGACTGGTTCTGGTTAGTTATCTTCACCATCAGCTGACTGAGGGGACTGGTTCTGGTTAGTTATCTTCACCATCAGCTGACTGAGGGGACTGGTTCTGGTTAGTTATCTTCACCATCAGCTGACTGAGGGGACTGGTTCTGGTTAGTTATCTTCACCATCAGCTGACTGAGAGGACTGGTTCTGGTTAGTTATCTTCACCATCAGCTGACTGAGGGGACTGTTTTGTGGGAAAAGTAAGCTGGAGCAGCAGCAAGTATGGCCATGAAGGTGCCTCTGCCATGCTTTCTGTTATGGAGAAGTTGTGGCTTCAGAGCACATGTGACGGTCAATTCAATGAGAGAAACTGATATGCTCAGGACCTCAAAAGCTGAGGCCGTCACAGCTGCCAGTGTAAAACATAGGCGCAAGAGTCCAAGCACAGCTAAAATACATATGGTGCTGAAATGGACAGTTGGACTTTAAAAAAGCTGTTACATCCATTGTTGGTCTTGTTCTGTGTCCATACACCTGTCCAGCGTGGGTTTTGTCTGCAACTTTGTGCATGATACGCCAATGTTAATTCATTGAGTTACTGCAGTTGTAGGCCTTATATGCCTGCCATTTTATTAAATAATCAATTTTCATGAGCTTGAAATATTCTATATTATTATCACTAAGGGCCTGAGCATTTATTCTGTTTTTGAGCAATTTTTCCAATAGGAATGTATTAAATTCCACTATTTAAATCTTTAAATGCCGTTTTCTCAAAATGAGTTTTTTGTCATTCTCCAGTATAAACATCTCAGCCTATGTAGCACCTATGTACACCAAACTTTCCAGTTATACACTTAGTAGTATTCTGAAGATATTTACAGAGGGATTTGTTAATAAATCATTCCTGCCCTGATTTATGTGAAATTTTAAGCTAAAAAACATGGTGAAAATCGATTATGTCGATATGATCGGCTATGGACAGTATATTTTGATTTCCTAGGTAATGAAAGCAGATATCCTGAAAACCCTCTGTAATTTTGTTTTCATCTTGTGTGTAAACAAAATGAAAAAAGAATTTTGCACCTGGCTTTATCATATGTTCAGATCTATCTACCGAAAATATATGCAAAATCGCGCATATTTAATGAGAAAATGCCTAATTTGCATAATTAAACATAAACATTTAAAAAACTTGTAATACATTTTTTTTATATACTTGTGTAAGTAATCAACTGAGGAAGTTTCATGGAGATATCTATTATTTAAAAATTTTAGCCTATTCACCTGTAGTGTCTCGCCTTAAGTTTGATTTTGTTTCACTCAATTAATCCACTGTTGTAGACACACCCATACAGCACCTCAGACAAGCCAGAGCAGTCATATTTCTTTACACATCACCTCTGGGGCATCACTTTTTTAGTTTAGTAAAATGTTGTGTCGGAAACCTGTCTTGGGATCTGCTTATATGCAGATGAAAACTTGCGGCTGGCCAAGAATCTTTCATGTTACAGTTGTGTTCAAAATATTAGCAGTCCAACATCACTAACATCATAAATCAAATTCTTTGGTAGAAGTGATATTTCTACATGGCAAATAATTTACTACTAAGTGTTGTAGAGTCATAGAAAACCAACAGACCCAACAGTCATGACATGCATGCTGCTCATTCTGTGTTATTGAATCTGTAATTGAAAGGGGCATGTTCAAAATAATAGCAGTGTTGTGTTCAATTAGTGAGGTGATTGATTCTGTGAAGAAACAGGTGTCAATGATGGCCCATAAGCCCCAGTGTGTAACGTTTGTAGTTGTTCATTATCAAAATCTGTATTGCCCTTCACAAACTTGTTTTTTTTCATGAATATTGACCACCACCATCAATTTCAAGTATTCCTATTAGCTTGGAATTTTATATTTGTGCTTGCATGAACTGGGGTAGACGCTCCATAATGATGCGCCATCTTAAAATACGTTAGGCGGTAAGGGACATACAGGCTATACTGCTCCGCCTTTCGCGTTTTCGACTCACAGCTGCTGCTATTGGGTATCGTCACTTCCCGGCCCCGGCAAGTTTGAAGAAGGAAACATGGAGGACCACAAGTATTAAAAATCCAAATTTCAGGAACAGGAGTCTTCTTCTTCACCCAGAAAAAGAAAACGGATATTGAAAAGAGCAAGAGAATCATCAGAAAAAAGTGAACATTGGAGCTGCTTTGGACGCACACACCAAATCCCAACTAGTTCATTATCCTCTGGACCGCTGCAGTCTCCTTTTCTTTCTCTCTCCTTTCCGTCGGGTGGCGCGTGTGCCCGCTTGTGGTGTGAAGTGCGCGTCCACGCCACTCTCCGACATGAAGTCATGGATGTATTAAGAGAACGCATGAACTCCAACGACGGCTGAGAGATGGCCTTCTGTACACCTTCACTTTTTGAAGCGTGAAGGCTACTGTAGCTGCAATACTGCGTGGCGAGAGAGAGTTGATTGCGATATATGATCTCAACGCTAGATGGGAGTAATTCTTACACAATGTAGCTTGAAGGAAGGAAGCAAATGTTGTGCATGCTAGTTATAGTGCATTTCACACTGAAATACTCAGCAAAATGGGTCGTTCCAGACATTGCTCTGAGGAACAGCGGACTTTGATTAAAAAGTTGATTGGAGAGGGGAAAACATATAAAGAAGTGCAGAAAATTATAGGCTGCTCAGCCAAAATGATTTCAAATGACTTGAAATGGCATCCAAAGCCTGAACGACGTGGGGAAAAAGGGTCAACTACCATTCGAATGGATCGAAGAATAGCCAAAATGGCAAAGGCTCAACCAATGATCAGCTCCAGGAAAATCAAAGAAGACTTAAAGTTACCTGTGAGTACTGTTACGATCAGAAGAAGGCTATGTGAAGCAAAGCTATCAGCTAGAAGCCCCCGCAAAGTCCCATTGCTGAAAAAAGACATGTACTGAATAGGTTGAAATTTGCCAGAGGACACATTTACTGGCCAAAGGATAAATGGCGCAACATTCTGTGGACTGATGAGAGAAAAATTGTTCTTTTTGGGTCTAGGGGCCGCAGACAGTTTGTCCGACGACCCCCATGCACTGAATTCAAGCCACAGTACACTGTGAAGACAGTAAAGCATGGTGGATCATGGATCAGTTTCAATACATCAAAATACTTGAAGAGGTCATGTTGCCTTATGCTGAAGAGGAAATGCCTGACCCAAAACACACCAGTAAGCGAGCAAAGTCTTGGTTCCAGATGAACAAGATTGATGTTATGGAGTGGCCAGCCCAATCCCCAGACCTCAATACCATAGAAAACTTGTGGGGTGACATCAAAAATGCTGTTTCTGAGGCAAAACCCAGTAATGTAGAGGAATTTTGGAATGTAGTTCAATGGTCCTGGGCTGGAATACCTGTTCACAGGTGCCAGAAGTTGGTCGACTCCATGCAACACAGATGTGAAGCAGTTCTCAGAAATAATGGTTATGCAACTAAATATTAGTGCAGTGATTCAAAGTAAAGCAAACCCTTGAGACATTTTTCAGTTTATACAGTAAATGTTTGAGTTTGTAAAGAAAAATGCAAATACTGCTATTTTTTTGAACAGCCTAATATTCCTTTTTCTTCACTTTCTGTAAAGATATAACACAAACTTGATAAATTTTGGTCATGTTTTGATTTGGAATTGAATGTGCAGTATTCCCAATGCATTGATATTATGGAATTAAAAGCTAGTCTAAGGATTTTGAGCATTCACTTTTTTAAACACAATGCTATTATTCTGAACACAACTGTATATTTGTCTTTGACAGTGGATAATAAATTAAACTTAATACCTTTACATTAAAACTAAGGTAGGGATGAAGATTCTTGGCAGGTGTGTATTCGTTACTTTCAATAGTTACTTCATCTCATTTGACATTTAGCTTTAGTTCTGTGCTTATAGCAATACATAGACTTGGGTGTGTTTTTTTTTTTTATAGCATGTTTGAATGATAGGCATCATTTGGGGTATTTTCAATGAATGAAAACAGGAATCAGATTAGTGCTTTGCTTGTTTTGCCATCAACAGATATCAACATCTTAATTGGATTGTAGTGTTTAAACTTTAGACTATATTCCAAGCCTTTTTTATTTTTTAAATTTCAGCTGTTGGAAAACGAGGGCTTTTTTTCCGTACACATTGTGAACTTCTAGAGCAAGTCCATACTCTTTTTACCTTTCTTTCAACCTCAATTTGACCCCGGGTTGTCTGGTTTTGTCTGGTTGCCAGGACAACGTAGTGTGCCTTTCCCCACGGCTGGCGCAGAGTTTGGGGAACATGGGTCAAGTGTGTGTGTGCGTCCGGGTCACCAGCACCATCCACCTCATCGATCCTAACACCCTGCAGAGTGAGTATTTCTACTTCTTCTTAACAGGTCCAACTGACACCACAGTCCAGTAGGGCAGGGACGATATGCTTTTGTCCCTATTCGATTCTTTTTTTTTTTTTTTAAAGATTATTTTTTGGGCATTTTTAGGCCTTTACTTCCACAGGACAGATGAAGACATGAAAGGGGAGAGAGAGGGGGTACGTCATGCAGCAAAGGGCCGCAGGTTCGGAGTCGAACCAGTGGCCGCTGCATCGAGGAGCAAACCTCGATATGTGTGCCTGCTCTACCAACTAAGCTAACCTGGCCACTATTTGATTTTTTCACGAAACATGGCTTTCAATTTGTATAACGATTTTCAATTATTGTTATTCAAGAAGTATTGCGATTCGATATTGAGTATTGCGATTTTCTTTTCTTTCTTTAACAAAAACAAAAGTTGAATAATCCACTTTTGGAGACAATATAACATGAGACATTTCTAAAAAAAAAACATCACATGTCAGTCAGTCAGTCTGACTACTTTGTAAAGAAGTAGTTAACATGGAATTTCTGCATTGTTTGCTTTTGGTCTCTTTTGCTGGAAACGGATATGATGTAGTCGCCGTCGGTGGTTTAGGTGAATCATTGGTTTAAAAAAAATAATATCCATTGTGGGGAAAAGAATGGATACGTGAATTCTTTTTTTTTTTTTTTTTTTTTTTCCACCCGTACAGTCCAATTAACTACAATTTACTTGTGGTTAAATATAGCTGCTCTTTTGTGTATCTGGTTTATTGTCCGCTGAGTTGAAGTTTGAATCATTGCTCATCAATTCAGTAATGTGAGCTCTATATAGACCACGTCTGAGGTTTCCAAAGCTTTTTGAATTTTATTTTTTTTTTATTTTGCACAATAAAATCCAGACAACAATAACCTATATAATAATAAAAGATTGCGCAGGTGAGATTAAAGGACAATTCCGGCGCAAAATGAACCTAGGGGTTAATAACATATGTGTACCAAGTCGAACGTTCTCTGGGATCTATTTTCATGCTAATCGAATGTGTCTCTAGCTTGAAACAAGCTACCGCAAACCGGGGGTTAGCTGCTACCGCTAGCTTTCGGGGCACAGGGTAAATCACTATTTGATACCACTAACGAGGCTCGAAACAGCACCACACTTATCGCCATCTTGGATAACAGTCATGAGCAGACGAACGCCGTGCAACCAGTAACCAGTAACATAGCTCAAACACAGCGTTCGTGATTCGACTGCTCATGACTGTTATCCAAGATGGTGGCCGCATGTAAACATTAACGCTACTGTCTTTATAGTCTATCTTTGTAATAAACTGTCTGTACACTTACAAAGTTCTCAGGGCTTCGGTTTGCATGTAGGGACCCTCATTATGCTACTGTTTAAGTGTGGTGCTATTTCGAGCCTTGTTAGTGGTATCAAATAGTGATTTACCCTGTGCCCCAAAAGCTAGCGTTAGCAGCTAACCCCCGGTTTGCGGTAGCTTGTTTCAAGCTAAAGACACATTCAATTAGCATGAAAACATATCCCAGAGAACGTTCGACTCGGTACACATATGTTATTAACCCCTAGGTTCATTTTGCGCCGGAATTGTCCTTTAAGAAAACCCCTAGGTGCTTATAGAAGGAGTCTCACCTGAGGAAGAGAGGAATAATATAGATAATGAACAATTACAAGTGTCCTAAACAGAAAACAACAAATTGAACACAAGTAAGCACTGAATAAAAAAAATAAAAGCATAAGGTTGGCTACATAAACATCAACGGCATAAAATAAATTACAATAATATAGATAAAATGAGGATATGTGGACTGATGTGTATATGTGTAAGTAGAAATGGCAGACAGCAAGGCCAAATGATGTGATATGAATAGTTCAGATCAATACAGATAGTTAAGTTTGGCTAATCAGACAAGTCTTAAGCATCTTTTTATAATTCTTTACAGAAGTTCATTCTGTCTAGTGAGCGATTTGAGCCCAAGATTTAGCTCAGTGTCAATTTGAATACAGTACACTGGGGGAGTAGACGTTTTTTTCTTCTTTAAACTGTCATCTCATTCTTGTTGCTTATAGTAAACCACGTCAAAAATATCAAGACTAGTGCTGAAACAATAAGCCAATCAACCGAAAATGATTTAACAACGTTGATTAATGAAGGCTTAGCTGTCAATGAAAAATCCCAAACATTCTCTGCTTCCAGCTTCTCAAAATGTGAGGATTTAGGGCTTTTCTGTTTTAAATCCCTGTAAACTAAATATCTTCGTGTTTGACTGTTGGGCGGAGAAAACAGATAATATGATGCTACCTTGGACTCGGGAACAGCAATGGGAGATTTTCACTATTTTGAATTGTTAGCTGAAGTCCTAGATTAGACAACTAGTTCTGCATCTAACATTATCGATTAATGTGAAAATTACGATAATTTCCTGATGGATGGGTTTGTCAGAAAATGGTAAAAAATGCATCCGACAGTCAAAAGCTCAAGAAATTAAGTTTACTATCACACAAGTCGCATACGATCATTTATTGCTTTGCAGTTTTTAAATGATTATCACAACAGTTTCCTATTTCTGGTGATTGAAAGGTTACTAATTATTTCAGCTCTATATTTATTACGGTGTTGTAGTATTGTAGTCTTATGTGTATTTTATGATTTATACTTTAGCAATCACTGCCACAAGTTTAGCATATTCATGCATTTGTGTCTTTGCGTGTAATACAAGAAACATCATAAGCCATGTCCTTTTGTTACCATGGTGATATAACTGAGTCAGTGCTTGAGTAAAACCCTTCAGTGCTGCACTAAGCTGACCCCAGTCTGCTGACCACATGTTCATCACAGTCGTCTAACTCAACAGCTTCCCTCTGCTCGCCGTCACGGCACAGCACGAGACACGCTCACAAAAAGAAAAAACATTTTTTCTACATGCTGTTATAACTAAGTCAGCTCATTTGGAGGGATTTATAATCAATACATAAATGCTGACAAATGGCGATGATGTGTTTCCTCTGTATCTGGTGTAATCATGTGCTGTATTATGTGAGAGGCCGAGGCGCTCCTCAACAGAATTTTGATATTCTGTTAGCGTCCCACACGTTTTTAATTACTCTTCAAAGAGCAGGCTATTTTTGTTGCAGAAAGTTTTTGAGCCGGCTGAGTAGCTGAAACAGCCTCAAGGCAGAGCTCTGTTCGGCACATTTTGGCTGCAGTAGGCAATTAACTTAGTATTAAAACTAGTTGTGTTGCCGCTTGTCTGCTTCAGTTTACTTGAAATATACACAGAAAAACACTGTCTGGATTATTACAGATAGAAAAACACTGACAGATAAATCTTGCTTTTGCACCCATGTGGCTTTTAGAGAAAGGAACTTAGAATATGTTGAAGTCTGAAAAACAATCAAATCTATCAAGAGTGACAACATTTCTTGAAATGCTGTCATGATTTATCTCATTTCTCAAGTTCTTTAATCTGTCAAGTAAAAATTAGAAGGTGCTCTATAATTTGTGCTCATGTCTTGGGCTGTCTGCTCTAATGACTAGTCTTATCACAGTACAACTGTCAGTACTAAATACCTAAATAATGTCTTTAACTCACTAGTTGCTGAAGTGGATGGGAGCACCTATTGGCGTTACCCCTTCAATAGTCTCTGTAACCCACGGCAACTGGAGGAGTTCATCGTTATGGACACTGACATCATCAGAAACCAGAAGCTGGGAGCTGGAGCCGGCATGAGGTCCAATAAGGTGAGGGTGTGTCTGTGTGTGTGGTTGCAGAACAGATTGCATTATGAGGGAACGTTGCTTTTCTCTTGGAAGCAAAATCAATAGCGAAGCATTGCATTAACCCTGATTCTGTATGTGGGATTCAAGCCAAAACAACGGGAACACACAAGAGTGTTTGTTTCGAAGGCGCAGGGGATTAGGTTTGTAGGGACACTGTTCGCTCTCTCTTTACTCTGAATATTGCATCCGTATTGATGCAACTGAGGAAAAGAACAAGGTGTTTCAGCGACTTGAAACTACATTTATTGTGTGTGTGTGTGTGTGTGTGTGTGTGTGTGTGTGTGTGTGTCACAGCACACCCTGGCTGAGGTGTGGGTCCAGAAAACATCAGAGATGAACACCAGTCAGCAGTATCACTGCCGTACATTCCTGGGTCACCTGCTCAACATCGGAGACCTGGTGCTAGGGTGAGTACGAGGGATTGACGAGAAGTTGAGAGGCTGGTCGTCAGGTTGGCAGTAAAGACTGATTGCAGGCTGCACACTTGACACTTCATGGCACATTTACTTCTCACACTACAGATTTGACTTTGCCAATTCCAACGTCAATGACGAGTACCTGAATAAGATGAACCCTCACCACGTTCCTGATGTGGTAAGACTCAACTCCTCAGTGAACGAACCTGGGCTTCCATGATCCCTTTAAGTAGCTATTGTCGCCTTGATTAACACTGTCCTCTAGTGGCAACATAAAATACTGACTGTGGATGTGATCACATCCTTGGGGAAAAATACTACATTCAGGCATAGCATCACATAGAGAAAAGTTATGTAGACAATCTGCGATGGTGTTTTAATTGTACAACCTCAATGTGGACCCTCTAAGGTGCTGATCAAGAAGAGCTACGACCGCAGCAGGAGGGCAAAGCGCAGGAACTGGAAACTGCAGGAGATGGAGAGAGAGCGAGAAGGCATGGACACAGATGATGAGAGGTAGGAGAGTAATGTGGAGTTTCTGGATTCTCTTGAAGTGAATGAATTAAAGCTTCAAGAATTTGAAATGTTATTCAACTCTCATGTTTAACTCGTCATCTTTATTTATACTGTTTATTCCCCAGTGGGGAAATTACAATTTACACTCTGTTTGTTAGAAATACACACACATGCTCAGGATCAGCTACCAAACCACACTCTGTACTTTGGTCCGTACTGGGACTTGAACCAGCGACCCTCCGGTTCCCAACCCAAGTCCCTACATACTGAGCTACTGCCACCCCTTACTAAAACAGCTGGGCACAGTAGTTTTTAGCAAACATTACTCGGACTGGAGAAAATACTGCATTCATTGGGGACTATTTCCAGGCTTAGAGTAATGCATATTTGGTGCTCTAGTAAGTATTTACAGTAGCAGAACAGTGTTTGTTGGATTGGCTCAATTCAAATGACAGTGTGCATGGTCCTCATGATGAAAACGCATGGCATTTCACAGTGTGGCTCATTTACAGTTTTAATAGTTTTTTGGCAACAATGGATGGCGACACAGATAATACATGTTAGTCGGATCAATTCATGGTGGTTTTGTGTCTTTTCATGGGGCACGTTGACAATAAGAAAAATGTAGAATATCCCCAGACTTGTCCTTAAAGGCGAGAGTGCTTGGAAAAGTTCTCATAAAATATTCTTACAAAAAATAAGGTGAATACATTGAACTTACCCTAACCCATTTAACAACACATTGGCCTTAGAAAAGAACTCCCTGAATAAACAAATGTTTTATCCTCAAGTCCATTTTGAGCCTATGAGGAATTGCTTAAAGATTGTTTTTTTGGCACAAATGTCCCCCACACATAAAATAAGGGTAAACACTTGATACCTGAAATGGTGACTAAAGACATGACATTGTTTTTTCATATTTAGTGAATAGTTTGATAATGTCCCAAGAATGCCAAGTATCCTGTAAATATTTTCCCTGTAATGTGGCACCACATTTTCCTTTTAACTTGCTTTTCTGTCTTCAGACAATACCAGGACTTCCTGGAGGACTTGGAGGAGGATGAGGCTCTGAGGAAGAATGTTAACATCTACAGAGGTGAGCCGCTGGACGCTGCAGACTTTTCACTGCACCAGTATCCTCAGACACTTCAGCCCTTCTGTTTGTTTCCATTGTTGCAGCTTGAGTAGTTGGGATGCGGCTCATTTGCTGTGAATGGCTGCTTAAGCAATCAACAGATCTAATGCAAGTTTATTATAGATGATGTGTTGGATGGACAGTTAATGAATAGAGGTTGATTTTTGAATTTCAGATGCGTCAAAGATTCCAGTGGAGAGCGACACTGATGATGACGGAGCACCACGTGTGTCCCTGATGGAGATGCTGGAGGAGCTCAGCCTAACGGATGCAACAGGAGAAGAGGGGGCCGAGATGATGACAGACTAGCCGGTCGGCATCCTGCCTGTGTGACACTGACAGCTGATCTGTCAAATACAGGTCCGCTGATGACACAGTTACACACAGAGCTGAACTGACAGCAGATTGAGGACTGATTGAACCATTGACAAATAATGTTTCATACAGAAACAATCCACAGTTCATTGGACTGTTATGTAATAACTCATAAGAGTTAAATCCTGTGTGGGTTAAATTAGTGCCACACAAATATGCTTCTAAAGTACTCTTTTCTCCCTTTGGCATGTAACATTTTGGAGTTATGTGAAAATGAAGTGCATCTATTTCACTATATCAAAATAAATAATTGTCCTATACTTTTCCTAGATGTTTTCTGCTTGGGGATTAAACACATTAGCTGGGTCCCAAATCCATACTACATACTAATTATATACAGTAAGTACTCAGATGGCAATACAACTGCCACTTTGGAAAGCTACTGCCAATTAAACTTCACAAAAGTATTTTTTCTGAAGATTTAATACTTGTTTTTGTTTTGTTTTTATCTTCTTTTTTGCAGTTTGGTGATATAATTAAGGACCTTTATTTAAAACAAAAGGTCCTTAGTGCACTCTGCAATTTCTTTTGCCAACTGTGAGCATCTGGCAAAAAATTTGCACTGAGGGAGAGTAGTGTGCATCAACAGCACACTCAAAAAAACAATGCATACTGTCTGCTTTGAGTATATATTTGGTTACACTTTACTTGAAGGTATCTACATAAGAGTGGCATGACACTCATGAATGTGTCAAACATTATAAACAAGTCATAAACGTTTATGACATAATGCTTTTAGTAAGTGCCATTCGGTTTTTGTCATGACACTGTCATGTGTTCATGACAGTGTCATGTCACTCTTATGTAGATACCCTCAAGGAAAGTGTTACCCTTTATTTTGCGCATGAAAACACCACATACTCAAAACCTTGCAAGTACTTTTCTGTACATATCCACCAGAGGGAGCTTTGGGCCACTAACAAAACAGATGTAATGCATTCAAATTGCCACACTTGCAATAAGCCCGGCCAAGCCTGTTAATGGCATTATTTGCCTACCATGGGCATTATGTAAATACTCACCTAGCTGCACCACCTTTTCAGCCAAAGAGTGGTAAGTAATTGAAAACATTATCAATTTTCTTTTTTTCTGTATATCTTGATTCTAATATGTACTTGTATATAGCCTGTTATAATGGAACAAATGCCAGGACTCAGTACACTGTCATGGACATTTTAAGCAACTTTATGAAAAAGAGGAAGGGTATACTGTGTAAAGCAGTTGCCTTAAAGCAGCCATATTATGCTCATTTTCAGGTTCATAATTGTATTTTAAGGTTGTACCAGAATAGGTTTACATGGTTTAATTTTCAAAAAACACCATATTTTTGTTGTACTGCAGTGCTCTCTCTCACTGCTGCAGATCCTCTTTTCAGCTGGTCTCTGTTTTAGCTACAGAGTGAGACCTCTTTTCTTCTTCTTCTTCTGTACTATTTTTGATTGCACTGCACATTCGCAGTAGCTCAGATGTAGATCATGTCAGCTAGCTAGCTCCATAGACAGTAAAAGAAAGGCTGTTTCTACAACTTTGGTCAGTTACAAGGCAGGATTAGCTGGGAGACTTCTAAATGAGGGCGCACATGGAAGTAGTTCTTTTGTAGATTATGGTGAACTTGTGTGTGTTGTAGCAGTGCTTTGCTATTGAGAACGAGGTAGCATGCTAGCGTTAGCATTAGCGTTAGCATGCTACGAGCTAATGGTTGCGGTTAGCCTGCTCGTTTCGGCTTGTGACGTCACAAGCCGTGCAGATTTTGACCAGCTCACCCAGAGACTGAAGGCAGGACACATTCAGAAACTGTATCTCACTCTAAACAGCATGGATGGATTTTTTTCAAAGTTTGTATGTGTGTGGAAGCACCAGAGACACAACATAACACCCCAAATCCCAGAAAAAGTGATTTCTTTCATAATATGGGCACTTTAAAAACCCCTGAGTAGTTTGAAATGGCTTTAAAGGGCAGAGTTTGTATTACATTTTAGGAGCAAATCTAATGATGATGATCCCTGATGATTTTAGGAATGTAAAACCATGAAAGGTGCGCACACACATCCTTGAGCATTAAATTCAAACCATAATTTAACTTAAGTTTTTTATCACTAGGTTTGTTGCATGGCTGTGCAGACCTACTGATATGAGGCTTTATGTAATCTAAGACCCCAGAGGAATGTGTGTATCACATGTCTGTGTGACATGTCTCACATTCTAACTTGAAGAGGGAGGAGGCATCCTGGTCTTGTTTTTCACAAACCTGAGCTGGTGGAACGGTAAAAGAAAGTCAATGAGGTGAATCCCCTCTTGAGTGTTTAGGTGTGTTTGGGCAACGAGAGTACGGTTTCTGCTTTTTTTTCTGATCACCATCCTGTTGATCTGATTTTCTCACCATCTTTGCATCATGTGCACAAACTGAGCTCTTCTGACCCATTTGCTTTGCCTCTAGCCCCCTTACCTAATTCCTACCATTACAGACCGACTTTCTCTCAGTATAAGAAGACCAATGGCATGTTGATGGAGCTTCGATTCCCAACAGTACCTGAGCTATTAAGAAGGCTGACATTCTGATTTGAATACTGATTTCCAAACTACTTTTAGCAAAGCAGGTCAGGACTGTTTATGCAAAGACATTCAATATTTATACTACAAAGAGGTGTTAAATCTCTACAACGGGAAAATGTTATTCAGGCAATGTGTCTGGGATTTTAAACCAGTCCTCATCCTTGTGACGTCGACAAAATCACAGTGTATCCATGCGTAACCAGTGCACTACAGAGGCGGCGCTGCCCGTGTTTACACATCAGTAATGAATAGTGTTGTCAAGTCAAATGCAAGAATTGAGCAGGTCAGCAAACATTGTGCAAATAGGAGATGACATTTTCTTATTGCCCTAAAGCAAAAGGGACAACTTCTGAGCTTGCTTGAATTTTATTTTTATTTAATATTTTTTAGGGTTGTTAGAGTTGTGCGTTCAAAGATTCAGGTTTTTCACATCCTTCATTTAGGCAGGGACTTTGAAGAGAATAGAGGGAAAGTTTATATATTTTGTATCAAGAGTATGCATATTAGGCTTTTAGTGGTTTTCCAAGACATGTTAAGAGTTGTGCATAAAACGTTTCTGGATTCACACCTGACCAGTCACACACCTCAGTCAGTTCTCAGTTTCTGAGTTCTTGTATTTAATGTAGCATTATCATTCATAATTATTATACATAATCATATATCTACCACCAAAATGCGGAAACACATGTATGCTAAATGTATGAGGATAAAAGAGCAGAGACTGTCTGATCCAAGATATTATTTGCATTTGTTTTTGAAAGTGCTAATTAGGTTTCAGAATGACACTGTGGTCCTATAAATGTTATTATAGATGGTATTATAGAAACACTGCAAAATATTCTTATCATGTAAGTGATAAAAATATGTATAGCTTGTTAACTTTTCTTATTTAGTCGTACAGTAAATAAAGCTTAAGAGAAGCAGGACAGACAACTCAACTGTGCAAAGACTGCAGCTGAATATTAAGCTGTCGGAATAATTTTTACGTTCAGTGTAAGATTTTATATTTGTTCAATATTTAGTGTCCATATAATAACTTGCATGAACTACAACATCCCTATACGCTGTGGTAACCGTGCATACCAGTGTGATGCCCTGCTGACACGGTTTGTTATCCAACCTGCTGCCCGGTGCTACTGTGACGCAGCGTCGGGCTGCAGCGTGGTGGGACAGATGCGTCACGGACTGAAGAAAGTTTAAAGCTGCTGCACAAAGACTTTTACATGGCTGCATTAGAGCTGCAACCAAAACACCGACTCCTCCAGAGCCTCAAATGCTTTTCTTTTCAACACACACACACACACACACACACAGGCCTCAGTCACCACCTACAGGTGAGTGTAAGCACTAGTAGTGGGCGTGGTGTCATTTTCATAGTCTATGACCTACATATAGGCCAGTGGCAAACTGGTGAGGCGGCTTTTTGTTCACACAAAGCAGCGGAGCAGCGGGTTGCGGGCTGTTGTCTGTAGCTCGTCCTGTAATTATCTCCATCAGTAGTAGATCTCCAGGGGATCTCACGTCCGCTGCTAAGGTGAGTCTCAGCATATGGATTTGGTTATAGCCTACACAATACAGGCTACAGTGAGCGCTCAAGAGCTGATATATCCCCTCTATAATATTCATTCTATTAAACTGAGGAGTGATGGAATGTATCATTGCTATGTGCAGATCATTATTCATTATACATTTATACCATCTTTGCAGGGAGTTTAACTTTCTTTTGCAGTTGTGTGGGCCAAACTTTTTAATTGAGGTAGCCTATTTATTAAGGCATTTGAATAAAGGTACCATCCAAATTCAGGTTAAAGGATACTGATCACCATCTAAATGCTTGTAACTTCAGTATAACAGTCCTGCTGTAGTATTTATGTCAAGGAATTCTATATGGTTACATCCTGCAGAGTAGACTGTAGCTATTAAAAAAAAGGACCTATCCTGTTTTTTCCAGGTCAGTAGGCTACACCTGCAAGGCAAGGTAACTTTATTTATTTAGCAAATTTCAGCAACAAGGCAATTCAAAGTGCTTTACATAAAACATTAAAAAGCAATTAAAAACATTAATTAAAGAGATAATAGCATAAAAAAACAGCTAAAATACAATGAGACCGGTATAAGTTACAGTACAGTGTAAGAAATAAACAACTGATTTAATAAAAGGCAGTGTCAAACAGAAAAGTCTTCAGCCTTGTTTTATAAAGAACTAAGCGCTGCAGCGGACCTGCAGTTTTCTTGGACTTTGTTCTAGATATGTGGTGTATAAAAACTGAATGCTACTTCTCCATGTTTAGTTCTGATTCTGGGCACAGAAGGCAGACCTGTCCCAGATGACCTGAGAGGTCTGGATGGTTCATAATGTAGCAAAAGATCAGAACTGCATTTTGGCCCTGAACCATTCAGTGATTTTATAAACTAACAGTAGTATTTATTATTAAAATCAATTCTTTGAGGGACAGGATGCCAGTGTAAAGAACTGCAGTAATGTGATCCACTTTATTTTCTTGTTTCTAATTGATTTTCTTAGGGAGACGCTTGTAGTGCACCTGTTGACCTGTGTGGCAGGATCTGTTAATGCCTGCAGCTATTATGTAATGCAAAGTGTTGTGGATTTCGCTATGTACGACTTAATTAATGAATTATTCAAGGTGACCAAGATGGTGATATAATTAAGGACCTTTATTTAAAACAAGACAAAAAAAACACGATTTCACTCTGCAGAGTATGACTAAAGACATTCTAATAGCAACCAGTACTTTATACAGTAGGGGATGGACTTAATCGCACAGCATAGTATGTCATCTGACAGCACATGTCATATAAACATATAGTTTTTAGTCAAATAAGGCGTATTTAGAAAACGTATACTGTACACTAATTACAAACACCATAATTCCTGCAAACAAAGCTTTAGAACAAGCGAGTTTGTTAAAGTGCATGTTTTGGCCTGTGCATGTAGAAAACTCTTCTCATTTCCCTTCTCGCATAACATAAACATAGCTCTTTGTAAGTGCCCCAGGTGTGTGGTAAGACTTGTATGTGTGCCAGGAAAATAAGTGAAGATGTTGGGACTCCTGGGTTTAATTTCATTGGTGTTTCTCTACCCACAGAAATGAATCCTAGAAGACCCCATGAGGCCTGCTTGATTTCCCCCTCAGGGCTCTGCTATGGGTTTGGGGGGGGGCTGGGTGTGCATCTAATTCCCTTTTACACCTGGTTATTAATAAACACACAGCCCCAAGGACTATTTTTCATCTTGGTTACACAGTTTTCCAAGATAACGTTAACACCGGGCAGAACATATCTTAATCTGAGTATTAGTATTCATGATTGAAAAATTATAGTGGTAGTCGATATTTTTTCTTCCAAAAACTAAATTCCTCTTGTTCAGGGTGTTCCCTCATTAAATGGACCAACTAAAATACAGGTTGTATGTAAGAAGTAAATCGTGATGGAAAGTAACTAAGTAGATTTACTCAAGTATACTGTACGCAAGTTGAGAGTATTACCATTTAATGTTACTTTTTACTTCAGCTCCACAACATTTCAGAGGAAAATATTGGACTTTTTACTTCACTGCATTCGTTTAACAACTTTGAGGATTAAGGATTTACAAAATATATAATCGGCTCATAAAGTATGATGTATCATTATAGATTAAACTACCTGACAGTATATAAAGTAGCTTTACTCCTAGCAACATAAAATGCTGCTCACACAGTAATTTCTAATGATAATCCAATATTATAAAATACTGACAGGGGCCATTCTTCTACCTTATGAATCCTTAGATTTTTAGTATTTAATATTTCTGTACTTCTACTAAAGTAACATTATGAATGCAGGACTTGTATTGGATTATTTTTTATCTTGAGGTACTGCCTCTGTGTTCTCTGTGTGCTCATGAGCATGTTCTTTTTTCTTTTCTTTTAAATTGATCAATCTCTTCCAAATCCTCTGAGTTTAGTATTTAATATTTCTGTACTTCTACTAAAGTAACATTATGAATGCAGGACTTGTAGTGGAGTATTTTTTATCTTGAGGTACTGCCTCTGTGTTCTCTGTGTGCTCATGAGCATGTTCTTTTTTCTTTTCTTTTAAATTGATCAATCTCTTCCAAATCCTCTGTCTTCCTCCCTCACCTTCACACACCCCCCCCCCCTTCAAACCATCTCTTTCCTACAGCTTGAATCTCACAACACTCCACCTCCATTTTCCTTCTGCCCAGCTTGAAAGATGAACTTCAAGAACTTAAGGGAGTACCTGTCCTGGCTGTACTACCAGTACCTGCTCATCACTGGCATCTATGTCCTGGAGCCCTGGGAAAAGTCCATCTTCAACTCCATCCTCTTCTCCGCCATCGCCATGGTGATCTACACCTCGTATGTCTTTGTGCCCATCCACGTGCGCCTCGCACTGGAGTTTTTCTCTAAGATCTTTGGCGGCCAGCCTGAGAGCACCATGGCACTCATGAACTAAAAGATGGAGAGAATATGGAGGAAAAAGAGGCAGCAACTGGACGGATTAGCACCTCAGATAATCAACACTGAAAATATGAAGATCTTAATGAAATGATCTGGAAATCAGAGCCTTACTATCTTCTTTACATCCCAAGCCCTCTGGTGTTACCCCATGGTATTAGACACACAACTCTGCATTACTTTCACCCCCTCGCTGTGAAACGTCTTGTGAAATGTTGATTGTCCTATTTGTTTTTGTCTTTCTCACCATATGTCCTTGCGTGAGTGCATACCACCTCTGGGTTTTGCATGATAGGGTTATACATGGGTAGTACATAGTACTCGTCTCACTACAAAATACTAGACTCTCTTCTTTCCATCATGACTTTTATGCTACAGTCCTTAAAGGGGCCTTCCGGCGATTTAGTATGTCACTTCCATAAAAAAAACCTGTTAGAGACAGATTCAAAACCCCAAGCCATTTACTATGTAGTGTACTAAATTCTCTGTCGTTTTATAGTGTCTAAATTTGGAGTGTGACATTTATGCAGCGTTTAGTGCCCACAAACGTGCCAACAATAGAGCAAAAAGTGCTGTGTTCTAGGACACTATTTTCTGCAATAAATCCCATATAGCAATCATTGCATTTTATAGACGCAAAATGATTCATAAGTGTCTGAATTCTAAATTTACTACTGGAGTAGTGAACAAGTAAACGAGGGAGTGCATGGTTCATACACAGCCTTAGGAAAGCTCCTTTCAGAGTTCCCCTTTAACTGTGTTTATCTGCTGCATGTTCAACGCCATGTTATCACCGATTGGGAATTGCTCTCTGATAAAACAGGAGTTAGAACTCATTCCAAGATGTTTTGACATGTTACTGGTTGATCTATGGTTTTGTATCAGAACCATTATCACCTTTTTAGTTGCCTGCATGCACTGGAATACTAACTGACAGGGTACATTGCACATTTTCAATAGCTGATCTTTCAAGAGAGAGTAGATAGAAAGGCCCAAGCTGTGCAATGAATCTAAAAGCGTCACAATCTGTTACACAGCTGTGGAATTTACAGATTTACTGGTCTGTGAGTAATAAAACAAAAATAATGGCATAGATCTTTCCCCCCCCCCCCCCCGTTGTAAACTGTTGGTATGTCAGGAAGGTGTGCTCGAAGGTGTACACCGAATGAGCAAATATTGATACAACACACCTTTGCATTTTAGGCTTGGCTTTGTTAATGATGTAGCTTTATGTAACCAACAGCTTCTCAACTCAAATCAGAACTGTTTGCTGTCACATGCAAAATGCAAATTGGTCTGAATAAAAAGCAAAGCCTGACTGACCAAAAACAAAAAAACTGTCTTCCTCACCTATGGTTGATCTATAGAGAATGAAAGGGAGTGAGAATGAGTTGTATAGGGTTTCTGGTAGTTGTGATGAGCATTGCGTGCTTAAGATCATCTTATTTGTTAAAGGGCTCACTGACTACAGTCTAATCATGATCCCAAGTTCCTTTTATTTATATGTAGTTATATATTTATATTCAATGGTAAATGCTTGGCTGGTTACAATGTCAATTACCAAACGTTTTTGATTATTTATATCTGTGTTCTCTTGTGGCAATAAATAACACATCATTTGTTCTTTAGTTTGTTTTTCCACCTGACAGTGCTTTTATATTGTTCCAGTTTGTGTCATTTCATTTCAGTTTTGTTAAAACAGATGTAGTAGTCCCAGACATTTCCTGTTTTCATTGTTCACCAAAATCAATGTTTCATTTATACATGATAACACATCACTGCAATAGTCAGAAAATAAAGACATCTGATGATACTTAGACGACTGTTGTCTTTCTCATCCTTGTTTGTTTTTTGATATGAATGTTTGTACATACTGATGGTTTAAAATATATATTCACACAGTATATTAACTTTGTTATGCCCTTAGTCAAGCAGAGCAGTTACTTTGAAATGCAAGAACAAGCAAAACAAAGGCTTTTGGGTCGCACAATCCTGACACAATTGACTATACCACATAAAGTGATTTTGCACAATAAGAGGCAGAGCCACCTAACCAGTTCTACCTAGAGAGTGCATACATGAATACCCAGTGGCTTTGCTTTCCCTACTGCAGATACTAGGCAACGCTTCAATGCCCACAAAGCTCTGTTTACCTGAGGTCTATGTTCACAGAAACAATTCAAATCCAATTCAAAATGTTAAGGATGATAAAAGAAACATGTTTTAAAGACTTGCTGGTAGAATAGTGTGAAATCAATAGTGGATGAGCGAGCAGGACATTGTTATCAGTTTAGGGACTCATCAGGTAACTATGTTTATGCCTTGCAACTGGAAACCTCCATCCTGTTTTTTTCCCAATTGCTGCAACACCCTGAGTTCTGAACTTGCACATGTACACTAAGCTCATCCCAAGGTACCGCTGAAGCCCTCTCTACTCCCTTCCTTTCCATTCTTTTCTTTTCCTTTCCTTTCCTTTCCTTTCCATTCCTTTCATTTCCTTTCCTTTCTTACATTTCCTTTCCTTTCCATTTCCTTCTTCTTCTTTCTTCTCCCTTTATTTACTCTCTTTACCTCTTTCCTTACCTTTCCTAAACTTTCCTCTCCTCTCCACACATTTCCTTTCCATTGATCTTGTTTCCTTTCCTTTCTTACTTTTCCATTTCTCTTTTCCCTTCACATTTCCTTTACTTTCCTCTCCACTCATTTTTTTAACCATTGTTCATATTTCATTTCTTTTCTTTTCTTTTCTTTCCTTTTTATTTTATTTTATTTTATTTGTTTCCTCTCCTCTCCTTTCATCTCCTCTCCTCTCCTCTCCCTTTTCAACTCTCCCTTTCTTTTCTTTCCTGTCCTGTCCTTTCCTTTCCTTCACCTCACTTCCTCTCCTCTCAGGTCCAGCGTTTTCTCGTACTATCCTACGTGGTGCAAGTCTGCCTCGGAGTCTATGAAGAACTTCTGATGTTATAGTTTTTCTTGATTTGCTTTGATACAGCAGTCAACTCAAACTCCACATTTTTCAAAACAGTTAACACAGGCCGAAACAGTGGCACTCATGGTCAAAATGACATTTTGTTTGCAAAAGGCTCTAACCGTGCCAAAACATTTAAAATATGCAACAAAAGCTAATTTTGCCTTCAAACAACACAACTTGCAAACAAGTGTATGAGCTCTTCCAATCAACCATTACACAGTGGACAATAAAATACAAAATACAGCACTCAGTGGGAATCAGTGCGAATCAGTGCACCATTGCTTGTCATTGTAGCCTATTACAGTTTTTCTTGATTGCTTTGACACAGCAGTCAACTCAAACTCCACATTTTCAAAACAGTTAACACACAGGCCGAAACAGTGGCACTCATGGTCAAAATGACACATTTTGTTTGCAAAAGGCTGTAACCGTGCCAAAACATTTAAAATATGCATCAAAAGAAAATTTTGCCTTCAAACAACACAACTTGCAAACAAGTGTATGAGCTCTTCCAATCAACCATTACACAGTGGACAACAAAATATAAAATACAGCACTCAGTGGGAATCAGTGCACCATTGCTTGTCACTGTAGCCTATTACTGTATGCAGCTTTCATGCCAGTGACATTTGTTGTCAAATTTGCCTTCTTGCAAAGATTTGGATCCAGAATCAGAAATGCTTTGATGCACATTTTATTGATTCCATTGATTCTTATTTTCAAACCGTGGCTGAAAACTGAAATACTGTAAATATTACATATAATACATGTAAACCAAAATAATTTTTATTAGAGTATAAGAAGTTAAGACAATAAAACTAAAATCTATTACAATAAAGTATAAACATCTATTACTGTAGAGTATAAGAAATAGCCACTATTGATACTCAGTCTCTTCTGTCTTAGACCTCTTCCATCCATGTTGGCAGAGAACAACACAGACGCTGCACCTTTAAGGCCTGCAGACTGATTGCTAGTTGGAGATTTGTGTGAAGGAGTGTCAAACAGGTGCTTCAGTGATTTCATACTGATGGAGGTAGTTTCTAATAGTTAGGAACAAATGGTTTCTGGTTGGTTACCATAGCTAAAACAATGGAGTTTGGACTGCTTGAATGACATCCGTGTTAACTGTTCTGCAAAAGGGTGGGGAAAATGTGTCCATCCAATGAGAAAGGGTTAACACATTTGCAAGAGGTGTCTTCTGCTCTGCTGAGACAGTGATGATGAAAACCAAGTGGATCCCAGTTTCTTTAAGCAGGTCAAAGCAATCAAGAAAAACTGTAATTTGTATCCCATGAAGGTAGAGGCCAGGGGTTATCTCCATAATGACAAGGTGTAAACAAAGCAATCTTTCTTTGTTAATCTGCAGACAAAACACTCACAGGGTGGTGTATTGTTTCTGCTGTGTTTACATGGAACTCCAAGCAACTGTCACGTCCACAGACAGAGAGGTTCCAAAACATTACTATACTATGACTTTTTCATGACATCTTCTCTGAAATGTCTTTGAGGTTTTTATGATTTTTATTTTATTTTTTGTGACACACAATGTCACACTGTATAGCCTGGATGGAGAGTTTAAGTGACAGCTGTTTATTTCTTGTAATGAAAAAAGTATGGTGTGTGTCAGGAGAAGGGCTGTTTTACTGTGACTGGGTATAATTCTGTGAGATTGTATGATTTACAATTACTCTGTATCATTTTGTGTTTCCCGTGTTTTGACGGATATTAGAGCAACTAGAGGGGTCAAAATTACACCATTACGATTACGACAATAATGCAGAAATATATAATATTATATCTTTAAACACATGTATTGGGTGTGTTAGTAATACACATCATATTGACAATACAAGGACAGCCTTTAAGGGTGATATCAACAGGATCTATCTAGTTTAAAGTCACTAACAAAAAACTGCTTTCATTAATTTGATTATAATTGTATTATTTGCTCCAGTTTATGGCTTAATAAAATGTTTGCCACAAAATCAGTATATTTTAAAGACATCAGATTAATTTTACATTGTATTGTATGATCAACTAATGTGACCAATAAATCTGAATGTTTTCCGGTTAATTGTATGACTCAGTGTTGTGATTTATTGTGAAAACAAATGCAATTGCAATGATTGGGTAGTTTTTTAATGTAAAAGTCTCTAACATAAAAAAGAGAGACAGGACATGACAATACCCCGTTAATATAATATACTATAGTGTCATTTAACAGGCCTGTTTTCAGGGAACGTTGTTTGCACGGTTGGGCGTGCGTGTGTATGTGTGTGTTTCTGTGTGTGTACTGTCTTGGTTAAACACTCTTTGAACCGTAATTTCATTGTAATGATAAGAAAAGGTTATTTCGAAAAAGTCCCATTCATACTAAGTCAACCGTTTTATGGATATAGAATACATTTTCATATTTTCAAACTTTGTCAGCCAACAAGCTTCTCTACTTGTACATTTTCTTTCTTTAATTGTTGGATTTCTCTTTTTGAGTTGAAACTCTTCAGAGAAAAGCAGAGGTTCTAAAAACATTGTTGGCAAACAATTGTTGTTAGATTAGATTAGACACAAAGGCCCAAGGAGTAACATGATTTGTGAATGTAATTGCATCCGCAACAGAGATCATGTACAGGATCACAGTATCATGTTTTGAGGATAAATTAATCTATTGTTTTATGTTCTACTGCATGTGTACACCAGCTTTATTTCTTGACTGATCCCGGTGCAATCAGACAAGGTTTGTGCTGTGGCATTTAGAGTGATTGTGCAATTATTGACATGCCTTGTTGATCAAAGATGGAGGAGGAATTCTCCTTATGACACAGCTCCCAGCTCCACAGTACATTATATCTGATCTACGAATCAGTCAATATGAGTCTAGGAGTGGTTGGCCTAATAAAAACCGAAGCCCAGCAAGGCGTTAAACCGCAGCTGGAGCCAAACCCTGACATGGTCAGTGGACTTTAAATGGAAACATGTTGTGCTACGTTTGGCTCAAACTGTAGTAAAAGTTGGTGAACAGCAGTGTAGCTTAATAAAGAAGCAGGATGTTTATGCTCCTAAATATACTTGTTAAAGCAACATCTTTATGGCCATCTGGATATTGTAAATATTACAGCTTTTAGTAGGTGTTCATATGAGCTGATATATATATATATATATATATATATATATATATATATATATATATATATATATATATGTTTTTGTGCATGAAGGATCCTTGAGGTTAAACCTAAATCACGAGTCTGCCACCAAGTGGTCAAATAAAGAAATCATATTTTCCTCAATGTGGTATAGTTGTGATAACAATAATCTTATTGTATGCACACGTAGAATCATCACAAGTCTCTGAATCTAGTTAAGAAAGCACTATAGAGCCAATAATTCACTTTTGACTAGGTGGTTCACATTGTGGTATATTTCAGAGTATGCTGCTGCTGTAGGCCTATATTACAGTTTTTCTTGATTGCTTTGACCTTCTTAAAGAAACTGGGATCCACTTGGTTTTCATCATCACTGTCTCAGCAGAGCAGAAGACACCTCTTGCAAATGTGTTAACTCTTTCTCATTGGATGGACACATTTTCCCCACCCTTTTGCAGAACAGTTAACACGGATGTCATTCAAGTAGTCCAAACTCCATTGTTTTAGCTATGGTAACCAAACAGAAACCATCTGTTCCTAACCATTAGAAACTACCTACATCAGTATGACATCACTGAAGCACCTGTTTGACACTAATCTTCAATTAGCAATCAGTCTGCAGGCCTTAAAGGTGCAGCGTCTGTGTTGTTCTTTGCCAACATGGATGGAAGAGGTCTAAGACAGAAGAGATTGAGTGTCAATAGTGGCTATTTCTTATACTCTACAGTAATAGATGTTTATACTTTACTGTAATAGATTTTATTATATTTTCTTAATTTCTTATACTCTAATAGATTTTATTTTGGTTTACATGTATTACAGTTTTTCTTGATTGCTTTGATGCAGCAGTCAACTCAAACTCCACATTTTCAAAACAGTTAACACACAGGCCGAAACAGTGGCACTCATGGTCAAAATGACACATTTTGTTTGCAAAAGGCTGTAACCGTGCAACAACATTTAACATATGTAACAAAAGCTAATTTTGCCTTCAAACAACACAACTTGCAAACAAGTGTATGAGCTCTTTCAATCAACCATTACACAGTGGACAATAAAATACAAAATACAGCACTCAGTGGGAATCAGTGCGAATCAGTGCACCATTGCTTGTCATTGTAGCCTACTACTGTACGTAGCTTTCATGCCAGTGCCATTTGTTGACAAATTTGCCTTCTTGCAAAGAATTGGATCCAGAATCAGAAATGCTTTGATGCAAATTTTATTGATTCCATTGGTCCTTATTTTGAAACTGTGGCTGAAAACTGAAATACTGTAAATATTACACAAAATACATGTAAACCAAACCAAAATAAAATATATTAGAGTATAAGAAATTAAGAAAATAAAAATAAAATTTATTACAGTTAAGTATAAACATCTATTACTGTAGAGTATAAGAAATAGCCACTATTGATACTCAGTCTCTTCTGTCTTAGATCTCTTCCATCCATGTTGGCAAAGAACAACACAGACGCTGCACCTTTAAGGCCTGCAGACTGATTGCTAGTTGAAGATTAGTGTCAAACAGGTGCTTCAGTGATGTCATACTGATGTAGGTAGTTTCTAATGGTTAGGAACAGATGGTTTCTGTTTGGTTACCATAGCTAAAACAATGGAGTTTGGACTACTTGAATGACATCCGTGTTAACTGTTCTGCAAAAGGGTGGGGAAAATGTGTCCATCCAATGAGAAAGAGTTAACACATTTGCAAGAGGTGTCTTCTGCTCTGCTGAGACAGTGATGATGAAAACCAAGTGGATCCCAGTTTCTTTAAGAAGGTCAAAGCAATCAAGAAAAACTGTATGTGTAATATTTACAGAATTTCAGTTTTCAGCCAAGGTTTGAAAATAAGAATCAATGGAATCAAAATTTGCATCAAAGCATTTCTGATTCTGGATCCAATTCTCTGCAAGAAGGCAAATTTGACAACAAATGGCACTGGCATGAAAGCTACGTACAGTAGTAGGCTACAGTGACAAGCAATGGTGCACTGATTCCCACTGAGTGCTGTATTTTGTATTTTATTGTCCACTGTGTAATGGTTGATTGAAAGAGCTCATACACTTGTTTGCAAGTTGTGTTGTTTGAAGGCAAAATTAGCTTTTGTTACATATGTTAAATGTTTTGGCACGGTTACAGCCTTTTGCAAACAAAATGTGTCATTTTGACCATGAGTGCCACTGTTTCGGCCTGTGTGTTAACTGTTTTGAAAATGTGGAGTTTGAGTTGACTGCTGTATCAAAGCAATCAAGAAAAACTGTAATAGAAAAGAGGGACATTTTCATCGATGTGTTCAAGCTGCTGTGAAGAAATGTTTGACAGGGTACCAATATATTTTTGTGTGAAACACACAAGGAAGGGAGTGAGACAGGGGTTTGTAATTTTTTTTACACTTGATATCAAACCTATCTGATCTTCACAGGGTCATGGAGTCTGTTAGGTGAGCTGCACTTGATCACTGGGGAGGGAATTGTGCTTAGGACAGAGGTTGAGTGGTGCTAAAAGCACTAGTGCTGTTTTTTTAAATGTCTTTTAAGGGTTGTTTATTGAGAAGTTAAAATACTGGAGGTAAGCAAAAACAAGATTTCCAGCAGGTGTTAGGTTGCACTCTAAAACGATAGTTCTAGTTTCTTGCCAAGAAATAGAAGATTGATACTGAGTTTTACGCAGGGATATGTGCCCGACAATTTTTGACTGGGAGCAGTCACTTCCTCAGGTCTTGTCATCATTGTGAGGGTGCCAGGCAACATGTGGATATACAGTGTATATATATATATAATTGGTCAGTTAGTGAGCTTTAGAGATGCTAATAGTTGGATGCTGTTACCTTTGTACGGAGCCAGGCCAGCTGTTTCTCCCTGTTTCCAGTCTTTGTGCTAAGCTAAGCTAACCCAACAGGCTGCTGGCTGTAGCTTAACAGACAAAGAGAGTGGTATCAATATTTTCATCTGGCTCTTGGGAAGAAAGTTGAAACATGTCAAAGTATTGCTTTGAATCTATGGTGCCTTCATCAGTGTAGGAAAAATAAATCTCAGAAGATTTGTCTAAGCTAAGGTAGAACTCAATCAACAATGAATTGCAAAAAAAGAACACAATACGGTTTTCCAAGAAATGCAAAAATACAATCCCAAACAATTCAAAAACAACATTGAATGATTACAATGCTGATTTCACTTTTTTTATATACTATACTTTGACTTTTTTTATGTACTATACTTTCTCACTTTCCGGAAAACTATACTATGACTTTTTTCACTTTTTTCGACATACTATACTATGACTTTTCATCACTTTGTTTTAATCATTTTTTTCGACATACAATATATACTATGACTTTTTTCGACATACTATGGTATGACTTTTTTTGCCTTTTTTCAACATACTATACTTTCACTTTTTTATCACTTTTTTTCGACATACTATACTATGACTTTTTTATCACTTTTTTCGACATACTCTACTATGACTTTTTTTTTAACATTATACATTATTCTTTTTTATCACTTTTTTCGGCATATTATACTAAGACTTTTTTCACTTCTGTAAACATACTATACTATGACTATTTTTCACTTCAATCAACATACTATACTATGACCTTTTTTGACATACTATACTATGACGTTTTTATCACTTTTTTTTCAACATACTATACTATGATTTTTTTTATCACTTCTTTCGACATACTATACTATGACATTTTATTCGCCATGCTATGACTATTTTTTCATTTCTTTCGACATATGACTTATTTATTACTTTTTTTTCCAGATCCTATACTATGACCTATACTAACACTTTTTTCAACAAATCTCCTATCATGACTTTTTTTTTTTTGATATACCATCTATGTCTTTTTTCTATATAGTATACTATGACTTTTTATCACATTTTTTCTCTACGTACTATACTATGACTTTTTATAGCTTTTTTTCGATATACAATACCATGAGTTTTTTATCCCTTTTTTCGACATACTATGCTATGACTTTTTTCAACATACTCTACTATGACTTTTTTATTACTTTTTTCGACATGCTATACTATGACTGTTTTTCACTTCTTTTGACATACTATACTATGAGTTTTTTCTAAAAACATTTGCATGCTATTTTATGACTTTTTTTCAATATACCATACTATGTCTTTTTTCGATATACTATATTATTACTTTTTTGTAATTTTTTTCTACTTGCTATCCTATGACCTTTTTTTTATCACTTTTTTCGACATATTATACTGACCTATTTACTTTCTGTCAGGTCAGATAGCTTAGGGTGATAAGATTATGACTGAAAGACAGAAGGATGAGTGTTCAAATCTTATATGTTTGAGGAAGTTTTGAGGTGCAATATACTAAGTCAAAGAGACGAATATGCTAAAATAATGACATCTTAAGTCAGGTAGGATAGCTTAGAGTGATAAGAGAATGACTTGCAGACAGAAGGTTGAGTGTTCAAATCCTATGTCTTCCTGTAAGTTTTGAGGTCTGATACACATAACGTAACATAACGTGTGTATCAGATCCGGTAGCTTAGCATGATAATAGAATAACTGGAAGACAGAAGGATGAGTATTCCTAATCCTGAGTGGTGCAAATAGTTTCAAGACCTACACTACAGGACTGAAGAATAGATGTAGGCAACAGTTGTGTTCCTGTCAGTTTCTCTTATCACTTCTTTCGTCATGCTATACTATGACTTTTTATCACTTTTATCAACATGCTTATGACTTTTTTCGACACTATAGTATGACTTTTTTCAACATACTATAATTTTACTCTTTCGACATACTATACTATGACTTTTTAATCACTTTTTTCGACATGCTTATGACTTTTTTATCACTATTTTCGACATGCTTATGACTTTTTTGAACGCTATAATATGACTTTTTTATTACTTTTTTTGACATACTATACTATGACTTTTTTATCACTTTTTTCAACATGCTATAATTTGACTTTTTCGACATACTATACTATGCTTTTTTTATCACTTTTTCAACTTACTTTGCTATGACTTTTTTCGACATCTATGACTTTTTTATCACTTTTTTCAACATGCTATAATCAAAGAATTTCTTTGGGAAATTGGGAAAGGGAAGAAGTTGCACTCTCTCGTTACTTCCGGCTTCTGAACTGGTTGCAGTTCCACCAGAGTTCCATATAGGGGACACTCACAGGCCAGTGCAGAATGAATGGGACTCTATGGAGCTATACCCCTCAAAATCCACTTTTCTCAGGATATAATTCTTTGTCTAGTAATTTGAATGTTGCATTCAAATTAATTCAAGGGGAGGCTAAGAAAATACACACTGCTGGGTGTTAGATTTTTTTAAAGTGGCTTTTTTGTTCTAAAAAGCCTTTTAAAATGTCAATGATGTCATAGACATATACGGCCAGAGATACTGCTTTACGGCAAGTTCTGAGTCGCTTCCTTTTTCTCTCTCGAGGCATCGACAACACAGCTGACAGGTTAGGCTCTCCCTGTCAATACACGTGCTAATGTTTTAAAGACCACGCCGAAATATTCACTCTGACATTCTGGTTCTGCTTCGGATGCCGTCAAGAGGGATCTCCGATCGTAATCAGTCCTTCACTGACCAATCAGCATTCATTAGCAGAATGCTAGCGTGTTATGGGCAACAACGACTCAACCTGTAAGAAATCAAAAGGACATAAGTACTCGTTCATTCAACTTTCGACCTATAATCCATGTTTAACTTGCAGAAACTACAATCAAATCTGAGATTTCTCAACGACAATCAGGCGAAAGAGACAAATTTAGCTGTCTAGCTCCATAGAATCCCATTCATTTTGCACTGGACCGCGATCACCCCCAGTGGAACTCTGGTGGAACTGCAACCAAATTCGGTACAATGGGGCTTAATAGGGAGTGGAAAGGCTTTCTGTAGACCGGCTTTGCTATAATTTGACTTTTTCGACATACTATACTATTACTTTATAATCACTTTTTTCGACATATGGCACTATGACTTTTTATCACTTTCTTTGACATACTATACTATGACTTTTTGTCACTTTCTTCAAAACACTATACTATGACTTTTTAGGGACTGTTCCTTATTTATTTCAGGGGCCACTGGAGAAGTTTTGGGATCTTTAGTCAAAATAGACCTGACCCTCCCTTCACCAGCAATACATTTTGGATGAACCTCCAAAATGACAAGGAAAAAATAACCCTACCCAACAATTTATTGATGCCTTCTGTACTGGTTTGTACTCTAGTAAACTAGTATTCACATGAAATAAAACAATAAAACGTTGAGACCATTCAGCAAAGCACACTGGGTAATAAGAAATGCAACACTGGTTGCTATGGACTCGTCACTAGGCTTCCTCAGTCATTGTATATTTTAGCATATAGGTAAAGCTGCCGAAGCTGAACATTATCCAAAACTCCATTTCTCAGATGAGCGTCATTTTGGGAGCTTGCATGCTACTGCTCCTTCCTTCTCAAATGCCTTGAAAAAGATGTCGTTTGCACAATTTCACAAATAATCACCGGGACCAAAAGGATATTTGAGTCGGGAATGGCTGGCCAGGTCTCTAAAGCTACAGCTCAAATTGTCTGGCTGACTAAACAAGGCCCATCTGCTAGCGATAGGGGCCGAGACTGAGAGAGCTACATGGAGCTACATGGATAAATATGCACCAAACAAGCCACTTTGAAATGTTGATGTTCTCACGAATACAAAAGTTGGGTGACCTTTTTTTAGACTAAAAAAAATTGGATGATCCTCCCCTCAACAAAGAATAAAAAGACATGACCCTCCCCTATTTTCCTCCGATGGTCAATTCCATAAATACCGAACGGTCCCTCACTTTTTTCCACATGACTTTTTTTGACATAATATAGCCTACTATGACTTTATTATCACATTTATCGACATACTATACTATGGCTTTATATTACTTTTTTCGACATGCTATACTATGACTTTTATGGCACTCTTTTCAACGTACAATACTATGGCTTTTTTATCACTTTTTTCAACATAATATACTATGATTTTGTTGTCATTTTTTTCTCTCGATATACTAGAGTATGACTTTTTTATCCCTCTTTTTTCGACATGCTATAATTTGACTTTTTTGATATACTATTCTATGACGTTTTTATCACTTTTTTCGATATACTATTCTATGACTTTTTTATGATGTTTTTCGACATGCTATACTGTCTTTTTATCACTTTTTTCGACATGCTATACTATGACCTTTGAATCACTTTTTTCAAAATGACTTTTTTTTATCACTTTTATCGACATGCTGTACTATGACTTTTTTTTTATCACTTTTTTTGACATAGTATACTATGACATTATTTGCCTTTTGCACATCCTATACTTTGACTTTTTTCGACATAATATACTATGACTTTTTTATCACTTTTTTCGACATACTATACTATGACTTTTTTTACGACTCTTTTCGGCACACTATACTATGACTTTTTATGACTTTTTTCGACATGCTATACTATGACTTTTTTATCACTTTTTTCCACATCCTATACTCTGACTTTTTTCGACATACTATGCAATGACTTTTTTCGACATACCATATATATAACGTAGACATGCTATACTGTGACTTTTTCTGACATGCTATACTATGACTTTTTTTATCACTTTTTTCGACATGCTATACTATGATTTTTTTCGACATGATATACTATGACTTTTTTATCACATTTATTGACATACTATATTATGGCTTTCTATCACTTTTTTCGACATGCTATACTATGACTTTTTTACAACTCTTTTCGACACACTATACTATGACTTTTTATGACTTTTTTCGACATGCTATACTATGACTTTTTTATCACTTTTCGACATAATATGCAATGACCTTTTAATCACTTTTCTTTCGACATACCATGCAATTACTTTTTTCAACATACCATAATATAACTTTTTTTAATCACTTTTCGAAATACTATACTATGACTTTTTTATAACTTTTTTCGACATACTATACTATGACTTTTTTCGACATACTATACTATGACTTTTTTATCACATCTATTGACATAGTATACTATACTACATACTATGGCTTTCTATCACTTTTTTTCAACATGCTATACTATGACTTTTATGGCAATCTTTTCGACGTACAATACTATGGCTTTTTATCACTTTTTTCAACATAATATACTATGACTTTTTTGTCATTTTTTCGACATGCTATACAATGACTGTTTATAACATGCTATTCTGTGCCTTTTTTTTTTATCACATTTATCGACATACTATGACTTTTTTACGACTCTTTTCGACACACTATACTATGACTATTTATGACTTTTTTTGACATGCTATACTATGACTTTTTTATGACTTTTTTCGACATGCTATACTATGACTTTTTTACACTTTTTTGAAATGCTATACTATGACTATTTATCACTTTTTTCCACATCCTATACTCTGACTTTTTTCGACATACTATGCAATGACTTTTTTATCACTTTTTGACATACCATGCAATTACTTTTTTCGACATACTATAATATGACTTTTTTTTTTTATCACTTTTCGAAATAGTATACTATGTTTTTTATCACTTTTTTCGACATACTATACTATGACTTTTTATCACTTTTTTCAACATACTATACTATTACTTTTTTGACATACTGTACTATGACTTTTTTATCTCTTTTTTCAACATACTATACTATGACTTTTTAGGACATACTATACTATGACGAATTTTAATTTCTTTCGACATACTATAATATGACTTGTCTATCACTTTTTTCGACATACTGTCTATGGCCGTAGTAGTACTGGAATAATCATACAGAGAGTGGCTGGTTGCTGTGTTGGTTACTAAACAAGTCTCTATCTTATTATCTCCTTCTCACACTCTCTATACACATTCACTGCAGCTTCAGGATCTCTCTTACACGAATAGGGTTAATGTAAGGCAATACACCTCCATCCATCCAAGTCATCTTAGGTCCTCTCTCTGCTCGACTGCACCCGTTGAGTAAGTTAACTCTTCCTTATCCAGCTCTCTATAGTGTGTGTGGATGGAGGCTGAGGGCAGGGCCGGTGCCAGTGTTAAATGAACGGACAGGTGAGCGGCGCCTAAGTCCTCTGTGACCAGCTGGGCACTGTAAGCTGACCGCTGCCGTTGTGTGTGGTCTGAATGGAGCTGAGAGACGACGGGGGTTGAGGTCGGGCATGGAGAACCCCAGAGGAACCCCTCTCTCAGGACTCAGCTGCATATCTTACACTCCATCTGTTTGCCTTTTATGGAGGGGTAAGTCAGGGACACTTCACCTGAGCTGCTGGGAAGAAGGGAGAAGAAGAACATGTGAAAAGAGGTTAGGAGGTAAAGGAAAGTAGCCTACACAAGAAGATAAAAAATGGTTTAAATAAACACAATCTTCTCCTATTTAGTGGCCCTCATCCCACCATCACCCCTCTCTGTTTCCCAAACTTCATTTCCCTTCTTCCTGCTCACTCATAGCTGGTCATAGATCCCTCTGAGGACATGAGGTCTTTGACAACTGAAGCATGTCCGTTGCTCAAACATTCATTCACTGGCCAGTCAAGAGTTTCGACTAGACAGCTACCAGAAAATCACTTTTCTATGAAAACCCAATGCTATCTTGTTACAGCGTAATAAAGAATCTTTGTCCAGCAACACAGTATAAATCATAGTTAGCAAATGTAGCTGCCAGAAGTCTTGAGGGCTCATGTGCAGAAAGTTGGTCACAGTGATCAGGCAAGCATTGCAACTGCACTGATTTAAATGAGATAAGCTGGTTCCTTTGACAAACAGCTCAGGTTTAGCAACTGTTGAGTGAGGAGATTATCAGTGCTTTTAAGGCTAAAGCTTTCTTCTGGATGTTCACCAAGAACCAGTAGATTGTAAATACTTAGCCCCCTCTGCTGCATGCCAGTTTGCAGATCTTAGTCATTTTAAATTCAATTGCTGCAGATATCTAGGCGTACTTTAAAATGTCAACATGCAACTGAGTGTAAAAGATCTGTAAAAAACAGTTTGCACCTTCATGCAGAATACTGTCCAAACCTACGCTTTAAAAAAGAGTTGTAGTGTTGTAGTGCCCTGGCCTCTGTCATAGAACCCTCTTTGCTTGGCTTTGTCCCACCCTAAGAGCCTGGGTAGCAGGTTGGATGTTGGAGGAATGCCTCCCATATCGGGTGACCCATTGCCCCACGGCCTTTGCTCCTCGCCTAGCTCGCAGCGAGGGAGTGCTCCTGACGGGCGCTGTATCCCGTGTCACAAAAGCACCTTTCTACACAACAGGGGTACAGAGAATGGGCCACAGCACAGTGGTTCTCCTTGGGTCGGCTCCAGCCCGCCGTAGTTGGATTTCAGACCTCCCCCTGTGCTTCCAGCAAACACCCTCATTGGTGGGGATGTTCTTTTGCCCAAGCCTGGCAGAGATATCAGAGAGACCTGAAGCTCCTGGTGCTGCCTCCAAACCGCTAGAGAGGATAAATGACCTACCACTTATGCATAACTGGGTGAGTCTTATTAATTTAGTTAAATTATACATTTTGCACAGAAAGTTGATTGATGGGTTACTTATTAAATTATTGTTTTTATGTGTAAAGAATGACATATGTTGAGGAGCATACTGAACTTGATAAAGATGATGAATATGCAGAGTGTCATTGCAGTTAAACGTAGCAGCAGAATTTACTGATAAAAGCCATAAAATCAGCTTTTGAATAGTCAAACTGCAGACTTTTCGAGTCACAATGGCACATGACTGAGAAACAAAGTAGCTCCAACCTGAAATTAGCGGTGTAGAAAGCGCACAAGTGGAAACAGAGAAACAGAAAAATAATCCGAATTGAAGAAACATGGAGAATGATAGTAGATGAGAGGAGAGGTAGCTTGGTAGTGCTGAGTGTTTTGCAACAGCGAACTGCTGATCAGATGTGCTATTTTTGTAACCTCTTGTCTTTAAACCTAAAGTGGATGGAAAATGAAATGAGTGTAGAAGAACAGAAGAAAATAGCTTTTAAACTCTGTTCTCAGATCCCAGTCAACCATGAGGATTATCTCCTGTCAGTCTACCCTTGTGGCTGTAGTTGTGGTTATACTCACTGTGGTGTCCTGCGCTGAAGCTAAGACTACACAGAAGCCAAAGTACCAGTACACCAAGAAACCCGTACCTCAGATCACCGTGCACAGCCCTGTGACCACCAGCATGCCCAAGACTCTCAAGATAGTGCCGAGCGCAAATCCTGTGGAGCCCCATCCGCTGCCCACCACAGAGAGGACCACCTATCTAAATCAGGTCCCTCCACAGTACTACACAGACAGCACCGAGCCCCCTGGTGCTGGCCCTGAGAATTACACTCTAGATTACAACGAGTGCTATTTCAACTTCTGCGAGTGCTGTCCACCTGAGAGAGGCCCCAGGGGGCCAAAGGGAGACAGAGGCATGGCAGGTATAAGACTCACTGATAAAGCGCATTTGAGAAAAATGCTTTTGATTTAATCAATTCATTTGTTTGCTTTCAACATTTTGAACTTAGCCTACGTTTCCTTATGTAGGGCCACCTGGTGAAAGAGGCCTTACAGGAGCAGCTGGTTTACCTGGACCACCGGGAGTGAGTGGTCCTATGGGGTTAAGAGGAGACAGAGGTGAGTAAAATATGGTTCAATTTTAATTAATTTAAATAAACATTTACAATTGCTTATTACATAAACATTACAATTATATTATCATATATTGAAAGAATGCAGCCATGATGTATCATACATTACAAAGACATATTATGAAACAATGGGCCCCTGGGCACAACACATAAAGCCCAGGGGCCCATTACACAACGGTGATTCAGAATAGTCAGTTTACAAAGGCCCCATCATTGTTCTTCTTCACTAGTTAAAAAAATAAAAATATTCACATTGCTTATGTTGGATATTGTTCATTGAATCAATGTCTCAGGGGATAGAGGTGACAGAGGAAGCAGTGGGCCAGGTGGGCCACCAGGAGTCCCAGGGAAACCAGGACAAAAAGGTGCAAACTTGATCCGGTGATTGTTGAATTGTTTGATATTGTTTCCATACTTCAACAGTTCTGATATAGTTTTCCTTACCTTGCAGGTGATTTTGGCTCAAAAGGTGAGAGGGGTGAGATAGGGTCGCAAGGTGTCAAAGGTGACAGTGGGGTGAAAGGGGAACCTGGCCAGAATGGGACTGCTGGTGAGAAAGGAGAACCGGGAAAAGAGGGGCCAGCTGGACCTCCAGGAGTGGCTGTTGAGATAGGTCCTAAAGGAGACAAGGGGGATAAGGGGGAGTGTGGCACGTTCGGGGAGAGAGGACAGAAAGGTGAGCGAGGGGACACTGGGTCCCCTGGCATTCCAGGAGGGATGGGCATTCCAGGAATGAATGGCAAGCATGGTTCCCCAGGTCCTGTAGGCCTCCGAGGGGATCAGGGACCTGTTGGACCACAAGGAGAACCAGGGTTTACAGGACCTCAGGGACCACAAGGCATAAGAGGGATGCTTGGGCCAAAAGGGGACAGAGGTTACCCTGGGATGAGAGGTGAGCGGGGCATTCGTGGATTCAAAGGAGCTAAGGGATCAGGGGTTCCCCAGAAACGCTCAGCCTTCAGTGTAGGTATCTCTCCAAGAAAGTCCTTCCCTCCCTCTGGCTTCCCAATCCGCTTTGACAAAGTCTTCTACAACGAAGAGAACCACTTCAATGTCACTTCCAGTAGCTTTACATGCATCCACGCCGGGGTTTATGTCTTCTCCTTCCACATCACCGTACGCAATCAGCCACTGCGAGCCACGCTGGTAGTGAACGGGTCACGGCGGGTAAGGACGCGGGACTCTCTGTACGGCCAAGACATCGACCAGGCGTCCACTCTGGTGGTGCTGCGGCTGGCGGTGGGTGATCAGGTGTGGATGGAGACGCTCAGAGACTGGAATGGGGCGTATGCCAGCAATGACGATGACAGCATCTTCTCTGGATTCTTGCTTTACTCAGACACGGTCTAACTCTCTACTGAAAAAAATGTTCTTCTACTGGACTGTTCCATCCCTGAAAAGGCCAAATACTGGTGGTGCTACACTACACTCATTACTTATGAACTGCTGGAAAAGCTTTATGCACACTAGTATGAAAATGTAAGGACTGGCAATATCAAGGTCATGTTTAGTATCTTCTTATTTTACCTGTTGCCCTCTGAATAAAAACAAAAGTCTTGTTTACTGATTGTATATATACAACATTTTTATACACAACCTTCATCACGTAACATGCATAAATAAAAAAGATCTATAAATATATTGGGGTATATTGTCCAGTCCAAAAAATGTGGTAAATTGCTCAATGAGGAATCCTGAAAAAGCACACACATTGCTTCCCAGGTAATTAGGGGAAGAAGACAATAAAAAAACTACACTATAAAAATGTTTGCAAAATGACAAAGGTAACTAAGGGCAAAGATGCCAATATTCACCATAAATTGAAATCTTACATACAAATATATGATGCATGTGTATGTGCAAGTATACAGAGACTATCACTGTGACCTATAACTGTATTATTATTCTTACTGTAAATCCACTACCCATGATATTATACCAATACTTCTAATAAGAAAGCAGTATTGCATGAGGACTACTATATATTGTACAATAGGGTTGTAAAAAAGAGTTCATTAAAAATAAAATCCAGTAGTACATACTGTATGATTCATGCTTTATTTGCTTGCACAATATGACATTAGTTATTATTCCCAGCACTACGGATCCAGTTAGTTTTGATGAGATGAGATCATAAAGTTGACACTTGGTAACATGTAGAATTAATATTACACAATTAACCATATAAAAAGTGTGCACTGGCAGCACAGTGTACATATGATTGATATCAGATAGCTAAAGATGTGCCAGTTGCATGCTATTACATTGATTTAGGATCATGTATTTTCTGTAATGTCTGATAACTTGTCACCATAGGACAGTGTCTGGAGAGACCTAAGGCATGTCACCAGATTCTCCAGACATATCAGATTCTCCAGACATATCAGATCCTCCAGACATATCAGATTCCTCAGAAATATTGAGGGGGGGAGGAATAGCAGTTTGTGTGAGAGACTGGACTGTAGATAGCAGAGTACTTGGTGCTGGCTGTGAAGGCTTCAGTGGAGGAGTTGTAGATTGGGTGCTCACTTCAGTAGGCTGAATAAAAGTTGGAGTTGCAGTGGATCGGTGAGGAGAGGGCCGGGCTGCTGTTGGCTCAGCTGCAGGAGGCTGGGAGAGCACTGGGGATGAGATTGTGGGAGCTAAAGGCCATGGGTCCCTGGTATGAAGAGTGTGAGGCATCAGCATCTGTGGTGCTATTGGGTCAGAGACAAGTTGACCTCAGAAGTTTCGCAAGTTGCAATTTTGACACTTTAGGTTTGAACTTTCAGTCAAGGACACACAGCAGGTTACATTTACTTATATATACCTGTTACTTGTCCAAAGCTTTCAGGTTCACTCCACCTGGAGATGCCCAACTCAGGCACCTTGGCCTTGCAGCTGTACTGGCCTGGAGTCCGTTGGACCAGATCATGGTTCTCAGAGGTTGCTGTTCCCAGTCGGTTGTTATTCTTGTAGAAATAGAAGTTTATTGCAGGGGCAGGAGCACGGGCGTTGTATTGGAGGTGGCATATGAGCTTCATCTTCTTTAGTGGAATCAGGTTATTGTCTGCAACAATCTCCAAAACTGGCTGAGACAGAACCTCTGAGATAGAGCCACAGAAGAAGAAACATTACTGACACATCAAAATAGTTTAAAAGAATGTTGACATTTATTTTATTTTAGCACTATAATTATTAAGATATTATGGGAATGGCTCTTCACTTTCTTGCCAAGAGTTAGTTGAAAAGATCAATACTGCTCTCAGATACAAGAGTGGTATTGCTCTTCTAACTTTTGGCAAGAAAGCTAATAAGTGCATTTCCTAAAGTGTCTAACTATATATTTAATGTGTGCAAATTCACCAAACTCAGCATATGCAATCCAGAATGTGAACTCACCTAAGACCTGCACTGAAGCGTCAGCTGAAATTACAGAGTGTGTACGTCTGCCTTCATCCCACGATGCCCTACAAGAATAAATTCCTTGGTCCTCGAGGGTCAAGTTATTCAGGTAGAAATGTGGGTGGAGGCCATTCTGTCTCATGACTTCAACGCCATCTTTGTACAGAATCACCTCATGAAGTTGGGATGTGCCTCGGACGCGACATGTGACCTTTAAGGTTTCTCCAACGAGGCTGGGATGAGGTGGGACTTGCAGGATAGCCCACCCTCCTGAACAAAGATTACAGAGAAGAAAGTGACATTGAAATAACATCTTGTGCTCTTATATTGATATTTACAGTAATAAAACAGGCCAATGGCAGCGTGTTTTAAATGTGACCAAAACTTGGTCACGTTTTCTAAAAACAAACACACAACGGGGCACCATACTATATTTAAAAGCAGCTGGAGTTCAGTGGTTCCCAATTCTCAGAGTTGACGGGAGTAGCAGAAGTAGGAAAAAGAGGAAGAAGAGGGTCTGACATGTGAATCAAGGAGATTTCTAATGAAATGAAACTGATAAACAAGATCTTACCATCCACGTAAATCTCCAAAGGCAGACTTTGGAGAGTGTGCATGTTTCCCACTAATGTGTCCCTCACTCCCTGGCAGTAATATTTCCCACTCTCTTGAACCTTGGCGTTCCACAGAATGAGGTCCTTCCCAGACTGTGGGAGCTGCTTAGATTCCCTGAACCACAGGTAGGTCCAGGTGGACTTGTGGACATCAGGAATGCTGCATGTCAGCCGGACACTCTCTCCAGAGAAGATCCTTGAATCCCCCGACACTATTTCCAATACAGCTCTGAGCGAGGTCAAAAGGGGAGCTAAGGAGACAAACACATATGGGTTTACTGGGGAAGTATATCCCCCCCAAAAAAATCTGTATACCTACATGGTTTCGATTATAAATGTTAATGTTTAGCTCATGAACTTAAAATCACATAATGCCATCTGTTCAGTGGATTGATTGATTATATTGATACAGTATACAGTATGCTTACAAAGGTTAACATCTAGTTATGTGAAGTTGTTCCATATCTAGAATTGAATAAAGAATAGGTGGTACATACCCTGTGTTACTACAAGCTGTGGTAGTGTCGAAAGAACTGAAAAAGGAAAATAATCCAGCATGAGACAAATAAAAGTAGAAAACAATATTTTAAACACAGTGATACATTTGTGAGATATTACAAATGAACAGATGAAAACTCACCGAGGAGGGAAATGACAGTGTCCATTTTTAATATTTGTGAGAAACAGAGATTGAGGGAGATTACTTTATTTCTAGTGGGGAGGGAAGTGAAAATGATGTTCCAACACATCACACAGGATATCCCTTTTTTCAGAAATAACGCTTTCATTTCTGCCATAAGTGTATTTTTGAACTGTGAGCATACTTTTATAGAAACCTAAAGGGGATTACTTTTTTCTTTTTTTAAAACAACAAGAATGGATGGGTATTAGAATATAAGGAACTATCTCCTTTTGTTATCAATATAACAAATATATATATATATATATATATATATATATATACATATGTTAATTTTATAATTATATCCTTTTTAGTCTTTTCTTCATGTCTACTTAATTCCTTGACCCCAAGTATATTTCCTGGAAATGTCAGTGAAAAACAAAGGGAAGTGAAAGAAACACACCCTATTTTCACTGATTCTGAATTTCAGTTGAAATGCACCAACACCCATTGAGAAATAAACATGGGAAGACTTATGAAACAAATCACAATATATGTTATGTTGAAAAAGGACTAAATAAGTGCTTATTTTAAATCCCTCTCCAATGACCTGGGCGAATTTTTGGCATTGAAAAAAAATTCAAAAAAATTCTACTATGTCTTTCATGTATATGTTGTATATTTTAACAATAATACTGGTGTGGCAGGGACTTGGTAGGGAACCAGACGGTCACCATGTACGGAGTGAGGACTGGTAGCTGGGGTTAGGAGAAGTGCCAGTTCACCTCCTGGGCACAGCCAACCCCCCCCCCCAAGGGTGGCGCCTGTCAAGGGCAGCCCCCTCACTCTGACATCTCACCATTAATGCATGTATAGGTCCTAGGCGTGTGTACGTTTGTATTGTAATAACTAACAACGGAGTGAAAAAACTGTAATTTCCCCTTGTGGTCTGAATAAAGTATGTCTTCATCTTTTTTACATTCAAGTTTAACAAAATCTCACCACAGACAGCTAGAAGTATAGAGAGGACACAGAAATAAATTCACACTAAAAAGTCACTTTGATTTGTCTTACTCAGACTTACTCTAATTACTGTCAAATATATTGTATACTGCTTCATAATGTATTTTCTAACTGTTTTTATTATTTTAAATAGTCCATCTGTTTTCTTCCTCTTTGCTGTAAGATTAAAATGTTTCACTGTATTTAGGATTTTATTATTAACTATACAGCAAATCTGAGATTACTTAATACATTTACAAACTTTTAGTCTGCAAGAGCCTATTGACCATTTCCAAAATGAAAATAATATGAGCATACACTGGCAGAAAAGGTTCATGAATTGCAGAATGTTACATTTAGTTAAACTTTTACAATTACTTTTTTTTTTTTCATTACTCCACCATGATACAGAACTGTATAAATAGTAGCCATATAATATCAGTGTGCCAACTCCTTATTTATTCCTAGCTTGCAAAATCACAAGTCATGTGAAACTACATGATGAACAGGAACTGCACCCGAGTGCACATGCATTTTCAATTTTTATTAATCATCATCACACACCCATAGAGGCAAATAAACCAATACTGCCCCAATAAGTTACATTTAAATAAAAGACAGTATTGCGTTACTTTCTCCCATGTGATACAATAACAAACCTATTAGATTACAAAGATGTTTTAAACTTCCTTAAAATACCTGATAAATGGCTTGTGCATACAGTGCAATATTAAGTTATCCAAGCTATTGTTTAGGTTTGCATTAAAAGTCCTTTCTCAAACTAATATTGGACAGCAACTGCACAATAACTATACGTGCTGCTAATAGGAATAAAAAAAAAAGATTCAATTCTAGCAACACAAGGAAATCTTAGCTCATGAGCAAAGGAAAACAAACAACTCTCCCAAACATTTCTGCCACTCTGTACATGACTGCCAAATACAAAGACACTGTTAAACAACACTGTTTTTACCAATTATCCTTTTAACTGAATATAGCCATTACATCCTTCATGAAATGTACTTTTAAATTAAGAGATTTAAAAATCAAACAGAAAAGTGCTTCAAAATAAATAAAATTGGTTATGTGAATTTTTCTGCACTAGTAAAGCAACCGGCATCAGGAGCTCATTGTGTTACAGGAAACAGCATCATCTTTGACTTCTTACCGACTTAATACAACAGCTCCAACGGAGCAAAAAACCCCAAACAAATCCCCTAAAAACTGATTTTTTTTGTTTGATGGGACACCCTCTAGAAAATATAAATGAATAGATGAAGATTTTACTATTCAATCATTAGAAATCATGTAACATGTCTTCAAGCAATGTTCTTTTAACCAGAGTACTACTGTAAATATTACAGGATTAATATCTCCTATTGCATCCAAAATAATTGATACCTGCCACTCTATAGAAAAATAAAATCACTTCTGTACATCCAGCTTATGACTGGAGAGTGAGGTCTGCCATGAAAATAAGACCACAATATCCATACACACAACTTTATGATTTACCGACATTAACGGAACATGACCATGCAATACCCGTTACATTCACACACACGCACTTTCCCACATGCACAACTGTCTATCTCTGGATATTTCTCTGTAAGACAGGGAAATACACAGTCAACACAGCACAAATTACGAGCATGAGCTGGAGGGTTATTTTACTGAGGGGAAGTTAAGTTTTGCATTATACAGATTTCTTCATTTCCTTTGCCAATTTGGAAATTCCCTATTAGGGGTTACTTGGGCTGTAAGGTTTTGTGTGTCCATTTGAGCCTCCACTGGTCAGTTTACCTAGGGACATCACAATATAATAACAAAAAAACCTTCCCCGAAAAGCCACGAATAATGACAGAAACATGTTTAAAAATCACATCCAACAATTTATACCGTCTGCTTAAATGTAACTACAAGGGTGACCAACAGATGTGTCTCCTGGATGCCAATCTGTGAAAGGTTTCCCTGCACATCTCACTTGAAAGGAGAAAGCACCAGTCAGAGCACGCTGGGGTTATATTTCCCAAATAGCCTGGGAACACCAAAGGGCATGACTGGGTCAAGGATGCCAGTACAAATCTGCTTATCCTGAAACTGAAATAGAAGCAAAGCATCAGGGCTTTACCACAAATGCTGCACTGGAACTTTTGCAACCAGGACAAAATGCTTAAAGTATAAGTGGTCGCCAGGACTCTCTGGGACATTTTGGGAAATGATTATATGCTTTTTGTTACCTTTTGACAGAGCCAGGCTAGGTGTTTCCCCTCTGTTTCAAGCCTTTATTCTAAGCTAAGCATCATATTTACTGTACAGACACGAGAGACGCCAGTGATGTTCTCATCTAACTCTCTGCCAGACTATTCCTTTAATGTAATAGTTCCGTTACTGTTCAGTGTAATTTCTGGGCCTCTTGGACTACGGATGGATGAATGAATGGAAAAAAGATGGCCGGAGTGGAAAGAGGGTCCATATCAGATGGGTCCTTTATGTGCATACGGACAGCAACATTTAACACCAGGGAAAAGGGGAAGGGTGAAGTAAAGTCTCCAGAGGACTTTTTTTTTCTTTTTTGGAGCAGAGCACATCAGCCAGCAAACACTTGCGGTAGCAGTGGTGGGGGCAGGTGCTCATTCTCAACATTATCAGAGTCTATTGCTGATGATGCTGCAGAAGTTGTCCCACTAGCCGTGGTTGCAGTGGGGTTTTGTGTCTCTGCTGGAAAGCTCTCCAGAACGCTCTGCACCTTCTGCTCCACTTCGTCTGTCCAGTCGATGAGGTCGCTCTCTAACTGGCGAGCCTTCTCCATGACCCTCTCCTGCCTTTCCCCGAGCCCTGTTAGCACGTCGAGCCGTTTGTGGACCTGACTGAGCGCGGCACTGCCTGGGGAGCAGGAAGAAGCTCCAGTGGACTGTGGCCAGTGGGGGGATGCCTGGCCCGACATGTACAGGTCAAACTCCTCAGAGCTCAGGTTCAGAGACTGGCCGTCCAGCTTCTCAATGAAGGCCACCGCACAGCACTGGGGAGAGGGGATGTGGCGGGTCAGTACAAGAAAATCTCACATGGATATCATCAGTGTGTGATAATGGATTCACTGAGATTAAAAATGTAACTTTTTTCGGCATATGGTTTTTATTGGACAGTTGACCCGTGTCTCACGCAATCAGATCTTATTTTAGACCTTTTAATGTGAATAGGTTTGTGAACATGACCAATTTACACGACAACAGAAGAACATTAGACCAGAAAAGGAAATATTTTAAAACTTTTAAAAATGTATTCAAATGTGAAACACTAATGGATTAAGGCCCCATAGAACCCTAACCGGCAATTTCCACCGGATGCGCAACGGCTGCGGAACGGCAACGGAGTCATTAGGTTTCCATTAAAGTCAATGTGTGTATTTCCACTGACTGCGGAACGTCTGCGTCCCTACTCCGTCCCAGCTCCGGCGGTCCACAGCCCTCCGCAGAGCTTCTATTTTTGCCGGACGCCGGAGAGCTCCGCAGCAATTCAGCACACGGCAGATAGTGGGGACAGGAAGTCGAGCACAGAAACAAAATTAAAATCCGGTTTATTTTCAAAGTAAAATACACCGTGCTCACGGCGGATCATATTTCCCTGAACTACACCTTGAAAACACAGCACAGAGTTGTTTCCCCTCTACTCCTCTGGATGGAAACAAACTGTTGTTGGTTTTGTGGTTCTATTCTACGTGAATTTGCGAGATATTGTGGGTCCTCGTGACTACAGCTGTCAGTCATGGCCGCAGCAGTGCCGCAACAAATCCGGACCTGGTGGGTATTGACGGACGGCGGAGCACGCAGCCGGTCCGCAGACGTTCCGCATCCAGTGGAAATTGCCGGTAACGTGTCCGGCCGGGGACCTGTGTTGCTTGTTATTCCCGATCTCTCTATTGTGTCTCTCATATAAGTAAGGGTTGCTGCACGTTGGACGGTTCACGCCTCGCCGTCGTCCATTAATACCTGACAATGGACACCTCGAAGGGCATTAACCCTTACATACCATGGTCACTTGCCAAATAACATATTTTTAAACCATTAGTTTATATTTTAATTTGTTTTACAATCGAAATCTAAATTTTATCCAAACAATAACTCCGTTTCCCTGGTTACGCCTGACGGTTTGACTAATACCTGGAACAATCATTCCCATCCATCAGGTTCTTATGCAATGCAAACGTTGTTCACTCCCCCAGGAAATAGGAAGGACCTTAGATACGACTTAGCAACCGGAGATATTTATAGTCTGCTCAGCTGATAGAACCCTTCAGTTTAGCTACGAGCCAGAAAGCTAACGCTATGCTAGCAAGATCCAAAGTCAATAACATTGTGTACAGTTGGCAATCAGTAAAAATAATTTGACAGTATGTTGAACAAGACAAGCTAGCTATCCAACCATGTCATCGTCCCCAAAACAATATAACGACTTTCACGAACAATTTGATCTGCGATGTGCAACGTTACTGTCAGCCGCAGCGGCGCAGCCTGAAGTAGCGAACGACCTGAACAGTGAACGGGATGAGAGATAACGTTATTCTCTGTGAAACAAAGTCAGTCCAGAGTGGAAGTATAACTTACTTCTTGCAGCTTGTGTGTTAGTCCCATCCTGTGGTGTTCAGAGGACGAGTTGGAAATAACAGATCCACATTTCCTTTTTGATTTAATGTAGCGCATTCATTTAGAACAGTAAACAGTCAGTTTTACCAGAACTCCTTTAGTAGGTTTCCTACATCACTTTTTTATGGACACCCTGCAGCCAATCAGAATCGAGTATTCACCCAGACCATGGTATAATTGGTTATAAAGTATTAGTGGGTTAGGGCGACGGAAAAAATAATTAAACAATAGCATTTATATGTATTTAATTTTAAACCACCTAATGTCTTGAATGTTTCAGAAATTTTAAGACTTTTCCAACGATTATGACATTCAATAAATTCCAGGGGGTAATTTGTAACAAATGTAACTGTAACTTCTTTATCTCAATCTGTCTGTCCCACTTTGCTACCAGAGTGAACAACAGCACAGTGAAGCCAAGTTTTGAAAATTTCAAAATAAAGCCACAAGACATGTTACACAAAATGTTAACATGTCTACATTGCATCATGGTTTATTGAGACTGCTGTTTGACTCAGCTGCTTCAAAACATGGATTTCTAGAAGAGCTGGACTGATAAAAAAATCAGACATCTGGCTTATGTTATTTACACTCAGTTGCCAGTTTAATAGGTAGCCCTAGCTAAACCTAGTGCAGTCTTAATAAAATAGTCCTGCAATAAATTTAAGATTATAATTGTTTTTTTTGTTGAAACTATTTTGAGAGGTGTTCATTCAAGGTTATGATCATTTTGGAGTATGTAGTTTGCGGTGCTGTTGAACTGTATTGAATGATAAAGAAAGGTGTTTCTGTCACTTCCGCATTGGCTTCATTTTTCAGCACCGGTGGTAGGCGCTTGATAACACCACACAATTTCACAGCTTCTTCAAAAAAATGTGGAAACGGAGACTTAGAGTCACCCACAATAAACCACATAGATACAAGCATGTACTTATTTCCTCACCAGATTAGTGAAGTAGTAACCATCCTCTCCAGTCATGAGTCTGCTGGGGTTGCTGAAGCGGGTGATGTACTGGATGTTGGACTGCAGTCGCGGAGGGTTTGCTTTCAGCACAATGTAGATGAGCGTGGGGAGGAAGTCATCCGCAGACGCAGCCTCTTTCTTGCTGATTTTGATGGCGTTGAAGATGTGCTTGCTGCAACGGGTGATGCATGCCAGCTTCTCCTTGGGCACACACTTTGAATCCATTTCAATCACATCTGAAATGATGCCGACATTTGAGAAGATAACAAAATGGTTTAATCTGAAAATCTTACTGGATTGCTACTGCCAAGATAACGATGTCCTACCATGGCCTTCTGAAAAATAATGAGACTTACCCGTGATGGCTTTGACTACGCTGTCCGACACCTCAGCAATCTCCTCGTCTACAGGAACACACAGCATCTCAATGGTGACCCAATGCAAGGCTCTGTAACACATCACAATAAAGACTTTGAGTTGCGGCCATTTCGCCCGCAAATGTGTTTTCTAGTGCTCAAAGGGAATGCAGAGAAATGAATGATTATCTGAAAAGCAAATTTAAGCATCATTACAACTTTTGTTTGCTAACCTGATTCTCTTCTGAATGGCCAGGTCTTTCCTCTCGTCGTCTGTGGTCTCAGGACAGAAGACATCCTTGTAGAGACGAGTCATCATGTACTTCTCTACCTCATCCATAACACTCTCTACATGATCTGATGAACCTAGGAACAGAAGCACAAAGATCAAAGATATACCGAGCAAAGACATTTTACACTGAATAATGTAAGTGATATTCACTGTTTATATTCTTCTTAAGTGTAAGAGTTAAGCAGTACCCTTGAACTGGGTGTGGAGGCGGTCTGAGAGGTTCTGGTAGAAGTCCTGCACACACTCTGACAGCTCATCAGCACCCATGTCCTGAACAAGGAATGGGAATGAACAGATCAGATTTGAATTTTTAGCTTAAAAATACATTCATGGTATAGGAACAGATGTCAAAATCAAGCCCAAATTTGACAGAGTGATATAACGTGCATCATTTTAATTTTGATAATGTTATCTGTTTAAATGTGGCAATTACTAGGCAATTTTAAAATGGAGAAATAGTTATGTCGATATCAAACTGGATATCTAAAAAACAGTGTTGCTTGGGACAACAATGTGTGACAGTCATCATCTCAATCGGAAGCAATCAAGAGTTCACTAGCTGTTTTAGGTCATGTAAAAATAATAAAAGTTTCCATTTTGAGATGAAGCAATACAAGCTCATTTCATCCAGAGATCGCGACGTTAAAACAGAGAAGTCTTTAGTAAATAAATCAGGAGAGGTGGTAATGGAACACTATTAAAGATAAACACTGGTGAAAGTAGACACATGGTGCAATCACAATGACTTGAAAACTATCAGCATTGCTATGCTATCATATTGTATGCAGCATTTTCTTTGCAGGGTGCAAATGTTCCACCAAAACAAGTTCCTTTCCGAGACCATTTTAGAAAAAAGGCTAACTACCCCTGACCGTTTTTTCTCCTATCCAGGAGTGTATGCTCCTGTTGCCAGACCTTCCTCCGCAGCGCTGTGGAGAGAAGTCTGGCAATGCGAGACTATACAGCGCTGTGGACGGTCAGGGGTTGTTAGCATTTCTTTAAACCAATCACAATCGTCTTGGGCGGTGCTAAGCTCCGGACACAGTGAGCATGGCTCTTTAAAGTGGTCTCGGAAAGGAACTTGTTTTGGTGGAACATTTGCACCCCGCAAAGAAAACGCTGCATACAATATTAAATAAAGTTAACTGTTCACACAATACAGGAATGTGAGCTATATGAATTCGTTGGATACATGGTTAAATGTAATTTGCTCTTACCAGTGTATCGCCGTGTGAATTTTGTTCATAGCAAATCCCCACCAATCGGTCCCAAAACGTCCCAGTTAGAGAGTAAATGCCGTAAACATATTCTTTGTAAATCTTTACAATCATTCCCGGAACGAACCAAGCAGGCCTGCCTTGTTGCATGATCCAAATATTCCTTAAAACTAAAGCCATTTTCAGTGTTTAACGTTGCACAGAGGTTCCGGTTAATCAGCGGTGCCAGAACTATCCTGTACCCGAGCCGTTGTCGATTCAGACTTTGACTTTGAGTAAAAACACAATCTTAAACCAAAAATAAATAGAAGCAAAAGTAATTTGTTAACAGGCTGTCCAGATTTGCATAGCTATTCATTCATAGGAATTAAATGGTTCCTACAAACACACAAAAACATGATCAATTATCCACTTCAGCTCACCCGCTTATAGACCATGCTCTCAGTAAAGGCCCGGCACTGTTTGAAGATCTCTCTGCCAGACTTCAGCGGCTTAAGAAAATCAATGAATTCCCGCGTTGCATAGTCACTGCTCACAGAAGAATGCCGGCTTGTAGAGGAGCTGGGGCTTGGGCTGGAGTGAGCGTCAAAAGGAGTATCTGGGGGAAGACATTTAATATTACTCTAATCAAAGCTATATAAAAAAAAAAAGTACGTACTAAGTATTTTCTCCTGATATCCCTGGTAGTTGCACCACATGCTGCACTCTATACATTTTGTATTTAGGTTACTCAGGTCATCAGAACCAATTCCACAAAAATGCAGGCAGAGAGAAAGTTCAATCAAAGTAAGCCTAACTTGCTAAATGAGTATAAATATCACCATAACTTGATAACAATACAGTAATTGTTTGAATCAAGAACAATGAAAACTTAAAAAAATAAAGGTTTGATAAATGACTAGCATCTCTTGCAGTTGAGCATGTGCAATAGTATGTACCTTTTTTTGGTGGTGTTTTTGTGGAAGGAGTAAAAAACTTTGTAACTGTATTGACTTTGCTGGACTTTTCCTTAGTTTTTCTTTCTTCAAACTTGCTGAAGGGTGTGATGGTAGGCTGTGATTGGGCCTTCTGGTGTTTGCTATATGCTTCCTCTTCCTCTCTCTGCAGCCTGGGGGAAAGAGAGTACAACTGTAATAGCTGTCAGATGGACAGGCGGACAAAAGAGCAAGCCAACAAAATGAAGAGGTAAAGGAACAATTGACAGAGTATTTGCCTTTGAGCAATAATTGTACACAGGGCACACAGATACATACAAACCTCTCAGCAAGTGCCCAGTCTTCCTGAATCTGTTTTTGCTTTTCTCTTTGATTTTCCTCTCGCCAGCACTTCGAGCACAGGCCCTGCCAGCCAGTGTTGCCATAAAAACCACATCCTTTTTTGCAAAGCAGCTCTGATTGGTCCAGATGGATCCCACGGCGCTGGCTCGTCATCCTTCCCCAAAGTTAGAAACACTGCTGGGGGAACCAGAAGACAGAAAACTTTAACAACCAAAACAGTGACTACGAACAGCAATGCAGTGGCCAGAACGGTGCATTATCGTGTGTAAAAAAAGTTCCCGTTGCCCATTACACTTGCCATTCAAGATTGCAGAACAACTTTCTACAGCATTGACTGAAGTCCAGGATCTCACCACACGTCGTTTATCACACCCTGCTACAGTAGTTTATTCTAGCACTGACCAAAATGTATAAGTTAATCAAGGCCCTGACGGCTCTAGCTGATTTCTTTTTTTAGGGGCTCTTGAAAGCTTTGACCTATTTACTTGTTAGCATTAGCTAATAGCTAGCACCTTTCTCTCGCAGTACTAACTAAACTGACAGAGTAGCTAGCTCTAAAACAGAATATCCTCTTAAAACAGCGTTTTCTCTTATTAACATATAATTCTAAACGATTGTTGTAACCTTTGACAAGTATGTTCGCGCGGCAAATCAACAAGGGAATCCACAGCTAACGTTAGCTGCTAGTGTTTACCTAAACTAACTACACAGCTAACCTAGCTAGGCTAAGGTTAACTAACGCAAGCGGAATAACCATTATGTTAATTGTGATGCTCTAGGTTGGCTACGTGAATTTTGTGTCAACATACACACTCATTCGCAGTGTCAAAAATCTATCGGGTAACGTTATCGTCGCTCAGGTTCCAGTCTACTGTTGGTGGATGTTTACATTAGCAAAGCAGCTAACGTTAGGTTTGTCCCACCGCCATTTTGTCTGTCAGTTGTTTCTTCTTCTGTGATAGTTTTTTTTTGTATGTTACAAATCCGTTTATATCGATGATCGCCGTCTAGCGTTACCACATTGCAATAGCCCACGTTATTACTCACAGATAGTTAAAAAAAAATGTCATTAATTTGCTACAAATAATGACTCGCCCTTTTCAATAAAAAATATATACAATTCTATAATACAAGATCGTTTAAGGCACTATTTAGATCTCCAATTCCGTTAAACTGACCCCTTAAATGTGTTTTGCTGGTTTGTCCATATGTCTATATTATAACAAGGCAAGTCTACAGGCACACTATGAGGCCGTAGTGCTTATTGTAAAGAAACCCAAACTCTGGAGATGGATAAGAGCTGCGGCCCAATTTTTTTTAAAGGAGACATATGTTCATTTTGGGTTCATACTTAAAATAAAACACATTATTTTTCTCATACTGTCTGAACATTCCTGAAATCCAGGAATACCTGTAATCAAGGGATTGCATCTCAACATCTCTTTCGCCCCCTGGTGGCTGGCTGCAGTATAGGTCAGAAATCTCACCCCCTCCATGTTAGTGGATGCAAAGAATTTCTAATAAGGGAAAAAGTTCCACCAAAGCCGGTCTATGGAGCTAAATCAGGGCCAAATGTTTTGTTAATTTGAAAAATGTATGTATAGTTGAAAAACTAAAGCTTGAAATTGAAAATTTAAGTTTTGGTCTAAAACTTGAAAAAATAAAACCATGTATTCAAATTAAAAATAAGTGTACCAATTTTTCTTTCAGTTTGAATAAAATTTAGATTAAATTCTGGAATTATTTTGAATAAATTATAAATTATAAATTTTCATTTTTCACTTTTATATTTGTTTTCAGTTCTACATTTCATGTTTTCAGATTCAAAACTTATTTTTTTTTACAGCTTCAAATCTTTTTTTTCACTTTCAGATCAGTTTTTCACTTTCAGATCAGTTTTTTTCAGTTTCAGACTTTTGGCCCTGGTTTTGCTTGGGGGCGTGGTTTCAACTCAGAGGGGCGTGGAATTATGAGTAGCAGCCTAACAAAGAAGGCAGAAGACTCTCCTCAGTCATGTTGCCTTCAGGAAATTGTGTTACTGCGAGAACTATGACTGAATGCTTTCTATCCACCATATTTACATGTGATTTTTACTAAATAAACTGATGCCAGTGACAAAGTTCCATTTAAAAAACAGTTTTGGACAACACGTGGTACCAATTACACTATAAGAGCAATAAACTGTGCCAGATTGTGCAGTTCAGCAGGAAGAATGACTTCTCCCACTTCCACGTACGACTTTGAATGTATGCACCACAGTATTAACTCACCAAGGCAACCTGCTGGCGCCAGCGCACAGGTAAGACATGTGAAAGATATTAGACTTTTTGAATAGATACCTTTTTTGTCATTAACACATAAAGGGAAAATAGGTGGACAGCTGGACGAAGCTGGCAATGAAGCATCGCTAGCACTAAAGTTAGCATTAACACTAGCTTCACACTAGCTGGTGTTTTTACACTAATTTCAGTGTCCAGCTCAAGTTTTTTTACTTTAACGTGTAGTGGTCTTTGTTAACCTCGGTTTGTCAGAATGACCATAACTCGACAGTGGCTGCAGTGAAGAAGGTCTCTTTTCATTTGCTCCTAGAGTAGACAAATACGACTTCACATTAATGCTCTGGCCTGATAAATTGCGTTTTACACACATAACGTTACAGCATGACAGTTATGCCTTACAAAATATGCCAATTGGGCAAACTTTGAAGGCTTCTACCACACCCTAACTTATGTATCAGAATACACTAACTTGTCTTTTTGTATTTGTATGTCTTACTGTCTGTTTTCTGGACCATGTGTGTCCGTAATAAAAGCTTTGATTGATTGATTGATTAACAAAGCGGACCAGGACAAGTTATGTTGTTTAAACTTACCATGAAAAGGTAACATTATTAACTTAGCAATGTTAGTTATCTGTAATTTTTACATTTATAAGGCTCTGTACGGCTGCAGCCACTGTTGAGCTATTCTGACAAACAGAGGTTAACAAAGACCACTACACGTTAAAGTCAAAAAACTTGAGCTAGACACTGAAATTAGTGTAAAAACACCAGCTAGTGTGAAGCTAACGTTAGTTAATGCTAACTTTAGTGCTAGCGATGCTTCATTTCCAGCTGTCCACCTATTTTCCCCTCAAATATGCCACTACGGGGATAATGTCCCAAAGTATCTATTCAAAAAGGCTAATATCTTTCACATGTCTTACCTGTGCGCTGGAGCCGGCGGATTGCCTTGGCGGAGCGGACGCCATGCTGACTGCCGAGTGAATACTGTGGTGCTAAATTCAAAGTCGTACGTGGAAGTGGAAGAAGTCATTGTTCCTGCTGAACTGCACAATCTGGCACACTTTCTTTCTCTTATAGTGTAATTGGTACCACGTGTTGTCCAAAACAATTTTTTAAATGGAACTTTGTCACTGGCATCAGTTTGTTTAGTAAAAATCACATGTATATAGTGGATAGAAAGCATTCAGTCATAGTTCACGCAGTAACACAATTTCCTGAAGGCAACATGACTGAGGACAGTCTTCTGCCTTCTTTGTTAGGCTGCTACTCATAATTCCACGCCCCTCTGAGTTGAAGCCACGCCCCCAAGCAAAATCAGGGCCAAAAGTCTGAAACTGAAAAAAACTGATCTGAAAGTGAAAAACTGATCTGAAACTGAAAAAGAAGATTTGAAGCTGTAAAAAAAATAAGTTTTGAATCTGAAAACATGAAATGTGGAACTAAAAACAAATATAAAAGTGAAAAATGAAAATTTGTAATTTATTCAAAATAATTCCAGAATTTAATCTAAATTTTATTCAAACTGAAAGAAAAATTGGTACACTTATTTTTAGTTTGAATACATGGTTTTATTTTTTCAAGTTTTAGACCAAAACTTAAATTTTCAATTTCAAGCTTTAGTTTTTCAACTATATATATATTTTTCAAATTAACAAAACATTTGGCCCTGATTTAGCTCCATATATTCCACTCCCTATTAAGCCCCATTGTACCGAATTTGGTTGCAGTTCCACCAGAGTTCCACTGGGGGTGATCGCGGTCCAGTGCAAAATGAATGGGATTCTATGGAGCTAGACGGCTAAATTTGTCTTTTTTGCCTGATTGTCGTTGAGAAATCTCAAGATTTGATTGTAGTTTTTGCAAGTTCAACATGGATTATAGGTCGAAAGTTGAATGAACGAGTACTTATGTCCTTAGATTTTTTTACAGATTGAGTTGTTGTTGCCCATAACACGCTAGCATTCTGCTAATGAATGCTGATTGGTCAGTGAAGGACTGATTACGATCGGAGATCCCGCTTGACGGCATCCGAAGCAGAACCAGAATGTCAGAGTGAATATTTCGGCGTGGTCTTTAAAACATTAGCAAACCTCTTTCTAGCACGTGTATTGACAGGGAGAGCCTAACCTGTCAGCTGTGTTGTCGATGCCTCGAGAGAGAAAAAGGAAGTGACTCAGAACTTGCCGTAAAGCAGTATCTCTGGCCGTATGTGTCTATGACGTCATTGGCATTTTAAAAGGCTTTTTAGAACAAAAAAGTCACTTTAAAAAAATCTAACACCCAGCAGTGTGTATTTTCTTAGCCTCCCCTTTCGAATGCAACATTCAAATTACTAGACAAAAAATGATGATATGAGAAAAGTGGATTTTGAGGGGTATAGCTCCGTAGAGTCCCATTCATTCTGCACTCGCCTGTGAGCGCCCCCTATATAGATCAAGAGTGGAACTGCAACCAGTTCAGAAGCCGGAAGTAATGAGAGAGTGGAACTTCTTCCCATAGACTGTAGGGGAGAGCCGGGACAGTTGAAACACTTTTTAATTAAATTTAATTTACAAAGCGATCGTATCGCACTGAAAGCTAATATTTTGTCACTAGCAACCTACACCTGTCATCTGTCAAATACAGTTGCATTTTCAGCTTTGAACAAAACCGTTCAGGAATTATTACAGCAAAAGTGGGACGTGCGTAATGTTTCATTCGTCCCTCCTGGCCGGGACAATTGAAACACAGCATAGGGGGACGGATGAAACATACAGTTTAAGCCATATAAACTTCCCACAACTTAAATATTTTACTACATATCATGAATGGTACTCCCAAAAGGTGTTATTTTAGATAGATTGTTGCTGGGCTATACGTCTTTGTGAATATCTATTAACAACTCATTGCCGTCACCTTGAAGCGTGTATGAAGCGTTTTTTGAAATATCATGCACTGTGGATCATTCTGCCATTTTTATAGCTAGAACAGTAAGTTTTCCCATTTATATCATGTTTCTATTGTGGAAAATGTCGTTTCACTAGGTTTTTACGTGGGTTAGGGCACTGCACATCCAAATAAGTGCCCTTAACGACCCACAGCCCATCAGTCTCCATAGGATAACATGGGAAAACTCGACCCCCTTACCTGGTGGGGTCCAAATATATTTTCATCTTTCTAAAACTGCTTTTCCATGTCTCACCTCCATAAATTATTGTATAAACACAGATATTTGTGCATTTACTTAAAATACATGGAGTTACAGCCAGGTCGGGGACAGTTGAAACAGCTGTTTCAACCGTTCCAACATAGACATATGCTATTATAACCTGTTTTGCTTTCCATGTAAACAAGCATGCAATATGAAAGTCTGGGATTGTGGAGAACACTAAATAGTCTACCGAATAAGCACGTAGTCGAAACTTTAAATCAAAAACACTCATTAATAATCGAAAAAATGTAACCGCTAATGAAGTTTACTTTCGACCATCAAAACTCGTTTATCACCTGTAACTCCGTGATAAAAGGAAATAACAGGGAGGTATTTGGCTGATAGAAGGAGGTTAACATGCTCTATGTTTTGACCTAAGGAATTCTGTCTATCATCATTGCACTCGGTGAAAACTGGAATGTTTAATCCGTCCCGCGTTTCAATCGTCCCGGCTCTCCCCTATATAAGAATGGACCAACAGATCCCGTTGCTCTGGACGGAGACCAGTGAAGGCCGTTAGAAGCACTTTTCTGGTGAGTGCCGAGCGTTACTGCGCAGCCTCCAACTGAGAGAGACGATGTAAATGTGCCATGAGCAACATGTCTGAAAGTCTTCTGGTAGCTGTGCCAAGAGAAATCTCAATAATTCCCAGTCTTGCAGAGATGGAGAGCGTAGGTATATGTAAGGAGATAACATAGGCACAGGCTAATTATTTGCTAACTAAAATGCTAGTTAACATTAGTAATTACACTTAAACAGCTAATGTGAGACGAAACTGCCTGCGAGCTTCTCCTGTACTATACGGTAATTCCTCTACTATGCGACAGTAAGTCGCGTGGTTATGGCACAATCGTTAGCCTATTTTTACAAAAACGTCTGCTACGGAGCCATAACGTGAGGTACAAGGTAATGGAGTCTTTTATCCATTGTCGTGTTTCTTTAGAAATTGACAATGGACAAATAGAGTCTTTAAACGCTTCCGATGTAAAGTTATTTAATGTCAAAGTGGCGCCAAAATGAATGGCAGTCAATGGAATGCTAACGGGGAGTGATCGCTTTGTAGCATTAAAATGGCGCCATAGGAGGTTCGTGGTCTGAGGAGAAGCTTACCCCCTTGCTTCTGCCCTTATTTGAAATTCTTTGGTTCCACTCTCTCGTTACTTTTGGCTTCTGGTTGCAGTTCCACTCTTGATCCATATAGGGGGCGCTCACAGGCGAGTGCAGAATGAATGGGACTCTATGGAGCTATACCCCTCAAAATCCACTTTTCTCATATCATCATTTTTTGTCTAGTAATTTGAATGTTGCATTCGAAAGGGGAGGCTAAGAAAATACACACTGCTGGGTGTTAGATTTTTTTAAAGTTGCTTTTTTGTTCTAAAAAGCCTTTTAAAATGTCAATGACGTCATAGACACATACGGCCAGAGATACTGCTTTACGGCAAGCTCTGAGTCACTTTCTCTTTTCTCTCTCGAGGCATCGACAACACAGCTGACAGGTTAGGCTCTCCCTGTCAATACACGTGCTAGAAAGAGGTTTGCTAATATTTTAATGACTACGCCAAAATATTCACTCTGACATTCTGGTTCTGCTTCGGATGCCGTCAAGCGGGATCTCTGATCGTAATCAGTCCTTCACTGACCAATCAGCATTCATTAGCAGAATGCTAGTGTGTTATGGGCAACAACGACTCAACCTGTAAGAAATCAAAAGGGCATAAGTAGCCTACTCGTTCATTCAACTTTCGACCTATAATCCATGTTGAACTTGCAAAAACTACAATCAAATCTGAGTATTGTCAACGAGAATCAGGCGAAAGAGACAAATTTAGCCGTCTAGTTCCATAGAATCCCATTCATTTTGCATTGCCTGCAATCACCTCCAGTGGAACTCTGGTGGAACTGCAACCAAATTCGGTACAGTGTCAGCCTCCTTCGCTGTTTGAATAATGTTAGTAGGTTGGCGGACGTATTTCAGCGAGGCAAGACATCTTAAATCCAGTGTTTTAATCATTGCTCTGAACCCATCTTTCTCAACGGTCTGTAACGGGACTATAGTTGGATTGCATTCATAATGTTGCTCCGCTGCATGCTTGAAGTGACAAGTCTTTCATGTTAGCACTGTAACGTTAGCACGGTAACGTTAGCTAGTACGGCCGAGTAACGTTAGAGCGACGGGCAACAACAGTGGTAACAAATTATGTCAGATTTTTTAGAAACAAAAAACCTTGCAACAACAGACGGCTCCTCTCTTGAGCATATGTTGTTCTGGCGTATCTCCGGTCTTTCTTCATCCTCTAACTTTCTTCTCTGTTCTTTAATGTGCAGTAGTGACCGGAGCCTCTCCCATAGGGCTGGGCGTATCGATCTAAATATCGATAGTATCGATACCAAGATGAGTATTGGTATCGGATTGATACTGTCGTGATGAGATCGAAACTTTTGTTTCTCTCCGAGTTCATGCGTATCGGTATCGGTATCGGCGATATTAGCCCTGTATTTACTTGGTATTAGATCGATACCAAAATTCCCAGTATCGCCCACCCCTACTCTCCCAGCTTAACAGACTGTTATGCTACCTGGCTAGCTAGCAGCTATAATGTTACCAAACATGCCTTTCGGCAGTGTAGCTACATTTGTAAATGTAAAATTATTAGTGTTAGAAACTGTTTAAGTCACAAATTGTTATATGCTATGGTGTTTTATCCTTTTAAAGAAAGTTAGTTGTGGGTTATTAATTGTTGTGTTATAAAGTTACAACCATGAGTGAGAAGGCTACACAGTTAACAGGAGTCCCAGTGCTGCGACGGAGAGAAGAAAAAAAAAAAAATGGATCGGCCCATGGATTTGTTAATTTTTCCGATCCCCGATCCAGCTATTGTGTCAATATCCAATCTT
>NC_050177.1:12541340-12577189 GCF_008315115.2 Sander lucioperca
TTAATGTTGTCAACCTCTGTTGACATCAGAATTTCTGAGTTGTGTATATCTTTTGCTTCATATTCGCTCTTCTAGGTGAACTTGCCAGGGTGAGGGGTAAGTTTGTGGACAAGGTGTCCAAAGGACTGATTAAGCAGCTCCTGGACGACCTTTTAGATGATGGTGTCTTGAATGATGGCGAGAAAGACTCGATACTTGAAGAGAACAATACCACAGCAGACAAGGCACGCAGTCTCATTGACACAATAAAGAAGAAAGGAGATGTAGCCAGCAGGAAGATGATCGCTCACCTTTGCAGAAGAGATCCGACACTTCACTCTGAACTGGGTCTGTCCTGTGGTCAACCTGCACAGCCGGGTCAGCTGACATATTTCATCCTATTTGATACTGTCATGAATACAGATAAACCCCAAAATAAGTACATCATTTGAACATAAATGTTTTGCTGTTCCCAGCTGCAGAGCTGAAGCAGGACTGGTCCACCACGCAGGACTGGTCCACCACACTCATCCCTACCACTGAGGCATTCTGGAGGGAGAAAGTGAATAAAGAATGTGATAAAGTTAGTCATTCATGAAGGCAATATCATGTGACAGATTTAAATACTTTACCGATTTAGCGTTAAGCTTTGTCTCAGTAGAAACACGGTAGTATTTTTGAATGACTGTGCTTCCCTCCCTCATGTCCCCCTGAGACCATAGATCTCTGTAGTGTGGGTCTGGAAAAAAATCTTCCGATGACGTAAAACGATGATTTTTGCGTCATCGGAAGATTTTTTCCCAGAGGCAAAGGACTACAGCCAGTACTAGGAGCTACTTCCGCATAGCCCATAGGGGGTTGGACTGTCGGCATTCTCCGAAATTTCACGAACTAAAACGAGTGTCAGCCATCTTGAATCCTCCTGTAGCTTAGTGGCTTCTCAGCATCAAAACTTTAGATAGATAGATAGATTTAGACGCTAGTCAGCCACCTGTTCCATCAATCCTGCTTGCAAGTGTCCGCTCATTAGACAACAAACTGGACTAATCCAACTTCAATGAAACTCCCAACGCGAGTTCAGAGACTGCTGTGTTTTTGTTGTTGTGGAAACAATTGCTGTATTGGACTATCCAGCTACCAGGCCGGCTGCTCTGTCGCCGGGTAAGACTAGCTAGTGGAGGTGGGCTGTGTTAACACAGACTGCCTGGTGCAGAAATGGGGGTGCTTGTATCCAACTAACTGCTAACTGCTGGTGGAGTTTGTGACTGTTAAATGCCGACCATTCTACATCCCACGCAAATTTTTATAATTGGTGATACAGCCCACTAAGCGCTAATGCTAGTAGCTATGTGTTAGCTGAACTTTGCGGAGCATATCATGTGTGTGCACTAAATGTAGCCTGTTTCGTATGTCGTTTTTATATAATGTCGTTTTCATATATTTTAATTGTGTAACCAATTGAGCCACGGTGAAACGTTGTTTTGTGTATATGGTTGAAATGACAATAAAACACACTAAAGTTGAGTTGACTGTTTCACTGTCTGTCTGTAAACGGTAGGCGTGGCTTGGGAGTAGACTAAAGCAGCGAAGCAAGTGCATTGTGGGATTTGGTGTCTTTCATCCACATGAGCCAAAAACACATTTTCTGGCTTTTCTCGGCCTAGAAGCCACCAATTTCACATTTCTACTACATAAGTGACCCAATTTAAAGATATATTCATCTTTCCAACGGTGAAATATCCCTTTAACCTCAGCTATTTGCAACAAGTTTCTGTTTAAGAAAGGTGTTGGTAACAAGTGGGAAACATAGTTTTCTTATTAAAGTCTACAGTGTACATATTTCCAAAGATATGGTACATTTTTGTTATACTTTTTTTCTTTAAATGTGTTTTGCAGACTTATCCTGCAGAAATAAATTCCATCAGGAATCGTGTGGCCCTGCTAATCACTAATATAAAGTTTACTGATGAGAGACTTAACAGAAATGGAGCTGAAAAGGACGAGGAGAACATGGAGACACTGCTCACGGCTCTGGGATACGAGGTGGTGAAACACACAAACCTCACAGGAAAGGTACTTTCATTAAAAAAAAAAAAAAAAAAGCAAAAAAATAAATAAATATTATTTGATATAGTGATACAGTAACTGACTTTTTGTATTCTCACAGGCAATTGATGATGCTGTAAGTGATTTCTCTAAACTTCCGAAACTCAAAGAGACAGACAGTGTGGTGGTGGTTATCATGTCTCATGGGAAACTGGGAGCTGTCCTCGGTTGCGACGATGATGTTGAGAATCCAGATGAGTTCCCCATCACAACATTTACAAACACTTGGGCTCAGAGAAATGTCCAGCGCTGCTGAACAAACCCAAGATCATCATCATCCAGGCCTGCAGAGGAGGTGATCTGTTCTCACACAACTAACACCAATATAAATGAATTTAGGAGCCTGCTAACGTCTTGTTGTTGGCTTCAATCAAGCGATGCTCTCGTGTACTGTACTAAAAGTATGCCACATGTGTTTCAGGGGAGAAAGGATCAGTGCTTGTTAGTGACGATGCAGTGGTCTGTGATGATGCGTCACAGCCAAGTCCGCCCCCGTCTGCTGACGAAGAAAACATTGAGGATGACAATTTGAGATATGTACACAAAGAAAAAGACTTCATTTCTCTTCTTTCCTCCACCCCCAGTAAGTTAACTTAAACATTTTCAGATCTTATTCTACAGCTCATAAATACACAATGAAAATAAACATCAATAATCTGCATTGAAAACTGCTAAGAATAGTTACTTTATATAATAAAAAGGGGGGGAATCTTACATGACTGTATTCAGGGGCCTGCAGTCTTATAATCTATCCTTGATAAAACTTAAAAACTATAAACATTTATATTTGTATATATAATTAACAGTGTGTAAGCCTTTGAATTAATGGAACATAGACATTTGTATCAACTTACATTTAACAGGTTGCTTACTCATGGTTGTCATGCAGCTAGTCAACAGGATATTGGATGATTGGCTGGAACCAGGCTCCTAGTTCTTTCATCAAATTTTAAAACACAAGAAATCTAATTTATGAAATCACTTGGATTTTCTATACAGCCAAAGCAACATTGTTTTTCATTTTCAATTTCTTAAAAGTTATAAGACACCAGACAGCACTGCCATTAACTCAGACACAGTGCCACTGTTAATCATCAGTACTTTAGCATGAAACATTAATAACGTGTGCATAATTAAGCTCTAAGCTCTAAAAGCTTGTTTTGAAGGGCATTTACTTTTGTTCTTGCTTCAGCACTATGATATTTTCAAATGGTTTTCTTGTATGAATAGTTGGGCTAGGCTGGGGATGTCTGCTGTTGTGGGCCTAAGCCTATGTCATGCTCTTTTACTCTTTTAACTATCCAAATAAAGTTGACTTAAGTTGATTCCTTGGCTTGTACCTTTGTACCTACATGCACATATAGCTGCAAGCATTTTAACGAGGTCAATTAAAAACATAACGTTTAGACTTAAACACAAATCTTTACTCACTAACTAAACCTAATAAATGCAAGCAATGTTTGTGAAGAAAAAGTAACATGAGTTTAGCAGTAGATGGATAGATTTAAAAGAGATACAGAATGAAAATAAACATTAATAATCTGCATTGAAAACTGCTAAGAATAGTTACTTTATATAATAAAAACTAAATACATATTCTCTTTTTCTGTGTAGAAGTAAATGTCCTGTGTGCTTTAACTGTGAGGAAAAGGAAACTTCAGAGTCCAGACAAGAGTTGATGGAAAGTAAAGGACATAGTTGCCCTACTAAAATGGAAAGTAATTCCTCGCAATACAAGAAAAACATTTCAGTTCATGAGCTGGACAAAACTTAATAAGGGATATTAGAAATTGTAAGGAAATCTGTCTCTGTCATCAAACGTTTACTCATGTAGCTGTAATGTGGGATGTTTAAACAGGGACAGAAGAAAATAATACATTAGCCTTAGAAATTAGAGAAATAGATATACAACCAATGGCCAGAAAAACCACACCAACCAACGCAAAGACATTGGTGTAATATATCTCCTTCTGAGAGAGAGATTCAGCCTTCAAAAAAAAGGATAGACATTTTGGCTAAGCTCCAATACAACAACAAAAATCCTGTGAAGCCCAAAACACATGTTGTCTTTGTATTATAAATTTTAATCCAATCAGGTTTTATATCTGTAAAACTTTCTCAAAACCTAAAGTTCTTTTTATGTGCATGACACCAGAAGTCACTGCTGTAGGCCAAGAAATAGTCCAGAACAACACCCATAAAATCACAAATTTTTCATTTGTGTCGATCCTCTCACCTAATTCCTGGAAAAACAACAATGTGTATTCCTTTAATGCTTAAAACAAGGTGAAGTTAATTATTTTGTAACCGTGACCACCATGGACTCATAAAACATTATCAGGATCAATGTTAGATATATCTGTAGTGAGAGGCTGGCTGTTCGTGAACTACGCTGAGGTATAAGCACTTTGAAAATGATTTCGGTCTAGGATTCAACACACATTTGTTTGGATTTACATAACCACCTTTCTGCAGCTTGGTGTTTGTAGAAAAACATGCAAAGCTGTTCAGCAGACTGCAGAACATGCACACTACAAAGGTACATTGTGAATCATGACACAAACAGACACAAAGCACAAGTTAGTTCCTCAGGACTTTTGACTGTAAAGAAGGTTTAGAAAACATATATTAAAAAAATGTACTGTTAGAAAAATTATGATACATACTTTTTCTCTGATTAGCAGTAAAACTGTTTGCATTATAACAAAACAAAACACTGTTGCTGCTGTCGCCATCTGGTATCTGGGAGCCACTGTCTTGTCCTTGTCTGGAGCACGGTGTGATGCTTAGGAAAGAACAGGCGCTCCTTGACTGAGATAACTGACGACATTGACTCTTTATTATGATTATAGAATTTTATCACATTCTACGTTGTATTACAAATGCTGTTGTAAAAAGCTTATTCGTCGGTCACTTCTGTGCTCATGCTGTGAGTACTGTAACTGCCTCCTTGTGTTCACAAGTAAAAATTAACTTTGATATAACTTCAGTGGTCCTGTCTATTATTTGATAATATAAATTATTCTAACAACTTTGTCCTTTGATGCGGGTCCCAAAATCCTTCCTCACTTCCATGTTTCGGGTCATGAAAAAAAAACCCTAGGTGATATAAACTTTGTTTCCTTGACCTGAAAGACTACTTATTTAGACAAAACGGTGATGATGACTTTGATTTCGCTAGGGTAGTCTCTTTCTTTAGTGCCACCGTAGGAACTGTGCAACTGTGAATATCTGGTTGGCGTTTAGCTCGTGACAAGACAATCTGAGAAACGAAGCAAAAATTAGTAGTCTGTCTGGTAAAAGTAATAAAAATATCTATGGTCTTATGGCAACTAGTTCAAAGCCTGTGCGAGGAGGCTGCGGTAAAATGGAAACTCCGTGCAGCACGTTAAACAGGATTGGAGCTCGCTACTCCTAAGAGACGGGAGCTCAGAACTCCAAGAGACAGGGTGAGACTCTGTGATAAAAATTTAAAATTAAAATAAAAAAGGAGGTAAATATACTGTAGTCACTTGATTGAGATCGAGTGTCTCCTGTGATGAGATTCACTGCACAGGTACATACATTGCTACCTGGCTCTTAATGAAATCAAGTAATTCAGGAGGGAAATTAAAGATAAAATCTTACACGAAAAGTAAGATATAATATAAGTTAAAGATACATTCTTATAAACAGTAAGAGATAATACTTTTATACTATAAAGATAATAATATATAATATACTAATATACTTTGTATATTAAAGGGGTAAACGATTGTTGCAAAAAACAGTTAGGAAAGTGATAGGAAGAAAAAGAGAGCAGAAAGCTTAGATGAAGCAAGAGCATTAGAGAGAGAGACAGCCAAGGACAACAGTTAGGGATCAACTGGCTCAGATTTCACTGCAGGAGGAGGAGTCTGAGCAGGGAAGTCACTAGGATTGAAAGACAGGGGGGGCTTAGCCCCGAGGCTATGCAAAACTTTCCCTTGCAAAATCTTACTTACAAACTCTAATGTTAGCTTTTAGATACATCAAAGCTGCATGGGGGGGATTTACTTAGGCTAGACTGTGTTCCTGCTGAGTTCTTCTTTAGGCTAAGACTTAACCGCTATCTATCTGCCGTGTAAATGTGTGGTAAAGTAATACCATACCTAATCCCTCTCTTTATTAGATAAGTTGCAGGTCAAAATAAGACTATTTAATTACTAGGGGTGTAACGATACACATATTCGTATTGAACTGTTCGGTACGAGGCTTTCGGTTAGGTGCGCATTACAAACAGAATGATTCGTTGGACTAATCCTATTTCATTTTTAAAAAAAGAGCTTAAATTATGTGAAATATAATGTTCTCAGTGCCGCTGCACTCAACAAGGCAGCCCAAATGACGAAACAGGCAACATGCTGTCTGCCCTTCCCACTCCTAAAGAAAAACACACTACTGCAGTCAGGCATGATACGCTGAACTAGCTCGTTGCAATATGGTTGACAAGGATTTAAAGTATGTCTGAATTTAATAACCTGAATACAAGTTCTAGTATGTATGTATGTATGTATGTATGTATGTATGTATGTATGTATGTATGTATGCTCATATATAGCCTAGTCTACATTTAGGCAACATCTACATACTTGTTTAATTTATTACAGCAAAGGAATGCAGAAAGTTAAGTTGGTCAGAATCAAGCATATATAATAAATATCACGAAATAATTTAGTTTAGGCTATGCCTTGGTGCCTCTCTCTCTCTCTCTCTCTCTCTCTCTCTCTCTCTCTCTCTCTCTCTCTCTCTCTCTCTCTCTCCCTCTCTCTCTCTCTCCTAAAATATCTTCCAGTATCCATTTGTTCAATGAATTGAAATATATACTGGTACAATAGCATTAACAGTGACACTATGATATTTAGGGACTGATATTGTTTTAATACTAGAGAGATAGCATGCTATATTAATGGTAAAGAATAGAGAGCTTTGGATACCTTACTAGGCGAGCTATTTCTTGTATTTCACTCGTTTACATTAGCTAGCCTATTGTTTTCTATAGCCAACTAAAATATTATTATAAGTAAATGTAGCTGAAGTGAAGCAAGTAAACGTCATTAACAACAACTTACAATTTCACTCTGTATCACTCACTGCGTGTGCGGTAGCAAGTCCAGACCAAAGATTTGCGACGAGACAAGATAAATCCTGCAGCTACTTGCAACCATAGACTGTTAATATTAATACAGTCTATGCTTACAGCGGTCTGCAGCGTTCTGAAAGCTGCCAGTTTAAACCAATGAGAAGAGACGAGACGGTGATCATCTTCATAGCCATTGACTATTTGTACTTCTGTCTAACTTTCGACTTTCCGGCTTTTTTGTAGCTGGATATATGCACGACGACACCAACAGATGAATGGTGAAGGAAGATTGATTCCACGTAGTGAGTGATACAGAGTGCACTGTAAAAAAAAAAAAAAAAAAAAATCTAATTATTATTTTTCTTATTATTATTTGGGGGGGCTTCACATAGCAGCCTCACAGACCAGAGAGAGATAAATGTACTTTTGAATTAGGATAATGGAGTTCCTATTGATATTACTGTTGTTGGTACAGAGATCATAGCTCTGAGGCGTTATGTTGTTTCACCAGTATATATATTGTGCACAGTGTGTATGATATGTTGATAGATTGTATAGGAGTTAAATTTAACACAGTTACTTTCACTCAGAAGTCAATTATATTTGACCTACTGCTTGCCTTTATCTGAGTGATATTTAGATGATAGTTTTCCTATTAATGGAGTAAGATATGCTTTTTCCAAATACCAAAAGCTGATGAAGATTGTGACAATACAAAAGTAAAATGCTAAAAAATCGAAAATACAGTTGATTAGAAGTTGTAAAATTTAACTGCCACAAGGGACAAAATTTATGTAAAATCAGCAAATGGGATAGTTCACAGGGAGAAATTGTCCGTACCAGTTACAGTGTTGATTAATAAACTTTACAGATGTTGCAACACACCACATGTATCGATGGCAAAATCTAAACAGGGAACGTGGAAGGATTTGGGAAGGTTTATGATAGCTTGTGAAAAGACTGGAGATTGGGAAACATTGGGGGAGGGCATAAAGAAAAGCAATAGATTAAACGCTTATTGCAAATCATTGAACTGGGCGACGTATGCCAAACCTGCAGGTCACCTACAGGGGAGAACAAAGACAAACTGATGTATTGATAATTACGTCCTTACAGAAGAACAAGAGGAAAAATTGAATTCAATATCAGAAAAATTATGGTCAACAGATGTGGGCTTAATTAAAGGGGTACAGCCAGTAAAAATTACACCTAAATCCTTATTCCGCCCTCACCAGAGACAATATCCACTAAAACCAGAGGCTGAGGCTGGAATAGAGTTAATCATTAAAGATTTGCTAAAAGCAAAGGTACTTATCAAATGTTCTGATTCACCATGTAATACACGTTTGTTCCCAGTAAAAAAAGGCTCCACCCACAGGAGGTTGGAGAATGGTACAAGATTTGCAAGTTGTAAATCAAGCTGTAATTCCACGAGCCCCCACTGTACCTGACCCACACACCTTGTTGAATGATTTACAAACCTGATAAAAAAATCTGTGTGGAGACACATGGATGCAGGGGTGGTATATTCTAATGAGCATGTTATAGAAAGGGGAACAAAATCTGAATGGCTTGTTGAATCCCATGTTTTCTGAGCAGCCAACAAAAACTAACTGGGTTGTCTTATTTTACAGTTTGTGGGTTGATAGGCCCTCCAGATACCCAAAAATATGCACAAGCAATGGAAAAGTGAGTTTTTTTATATGTCCCCTTTAAGTAGTCATGTAGAAGTAAGTGTACTGTAGAACTTGGCCAGAAGGTGGTGTACCAGTAAAGGCCCTATAAGGGTTGATCATGTGATCATCAGTGTTAAGATATGTGTGTGGCAAAATACTATTATATTTTACGTGAAAAACAAACAAAAAGGCCAATTTGTTACTATAAGCAACGTGTGAAATTTTATATCATGTGTAAGCTAAAAATTGGAATTCAACCATTGTTCATTTTATTATTTACACCTGTGCTTTTTTCCTTAAGTCTGTGAAAAGGGCCTTATCTAAATCCTAATACCCCCCTTTACTGTATACAGGTCTCGCTCTGTAAAGTTTGGCTTGTGTCAAAACAAGCCACTGGATGACCTTTTTGAGTAATGGTGAGAAGTTCTTAGCAGCAGTGGAAGACAGACTAGGAAACTTTATTTAAGTGAAATTAAATAAATGTGCCTTATCAAAGTAAAAGTCTTAATGCAAAATGGCCGCTTTCTGTTATATTATTATACAAATACATACATTAGGCCTACTGCTGCATTAACATAAACATTATTTTAATGTAGCTGGTCGAGGTGGTTTTATTTTTAAGTTATTAATGTATTAATTGCAAATTTGAGGCTGTAACACTGCTGAAAGCCAGATGTTGTTTTGTGCAGCCTATAACAATAATTCAAAATGTTGCATAATTTTTTATTCACAAAAAACCTTAAACACAAATCTTTACTCACTAACTAAACCTAATACATGCAAGCAATGTTTGTGAAGAAAAAGTAACAGGAGCTTAGCAGTAGATGGATAGATTGAAAAGAGATACAGAATGAAAATAAACATCAATAATCTGCATTGAAAACTGCTAAGAATAGTTACTTTATATAATAAAAACTAAATACATATTATCTTTCTGTGTAGAAGTAAATGTCCTAAATGTGCTTTGACTGTGAGGAAAAGGAAAGTTCAGAGTCCAGACAAGAGTTGATGGAAAGTAAAGGACATAGTTGCCCTACTAAAATGGAAAGTAATTCCTCGCAATACAAGAAAAACATTTCAGTTCATGAGCTGGACAAAACTTAATAAGGGATCTTAGAAATTGTAAGGAAATCTGTCTCTGTCATCAAACGTTTACTCATGTAGCTGTAATGCGGGAACAGGGACAGAAGAAAATAATACATTAGGGACCGTTCTGTATTTATGGAATGGACCACCAGAGGAAAATAGGGGAGGGTCATGTCTTTTTATTTTTTGTTGAGGGGAGGGTCATCCAACATTTTATATTCATGAAAAGAGCAAAATTTCAAAGTGGCTTGTTTGGTGCATATTTATCCATGTAGCTCTCAGTCTCGGCCCCCTAGCAGATGGTCTGACCTGGGTCTGACCATGGGTCTAAATATCTTAAATAACACAAAACAACTAAATGGTGGTAGGTAATACATCTGATTTCATATACTGCTTTAGTAAAAAAAAAATATTACCTGGCTGACGATGGGAGCAGCAGGACGCAAAAAACGAAAGTTACTGTTGCACTAGTCTGGACATCTTGCCATGCCAACATTGCAATAAAGGTTTCCTAAATGCCATGTATATAAATGTGATGTCAGCTTACTAATTGATTGCGGGTTTTGTGTAGATTTGGACTTTTATACGTTTATTCCACTTTGTTTAAACGGCGAAGTGGAGAGGCCTCGTTCACCTGTTTGGAGCTGGCTGGTGAAAGTGACGCCTTGCTGGATACACCGTGACTCTGTTTGTTTGTGGATGATGATCGCTGTGGATTACTTTTTTTCCGTGTCATTGGATGACAGCAAAATACGGATCTTTTTTCTTAATGTGTCTTAACGTTTTATGGTGAGTTTGGAGAGGCATCTCAACAGACTGTAGGTCCAACACTGATTGTTCACCGTTACATTTTAGTTGAATTTAAGCGTCTGTCTATTGCGTTCCAAAACAGCCGTGCCGCGATTGGATTTCGTAAGGGCAAATGGTTAAATTGTTACAATGTAATTTAAAATCTGCTTTAAAAATAAACATATGTGTTTTGGATTATAACGTTCAGCTTCGGCAGCTTTACCTATGTGCTAAAATATACAATGACGAAGCCTAGTGACAAGTCCATAGCAACCAGTGTTGAATTGGTTATTTCCCAGCGTCCTTTGCTGAATTCTCTCAATGTTTTATTGTTTTATTTCATATGAATACTAGTTTATTAGAGGAGTAACTTAGTATTTGAAGTAATGCAGTAATGCATGAAATGTGCATTTAGTTTCCATGCTTATTGTGTTTACACAACAATGTTAGTGAGTAAATCTACTGAAATGGCCCCCACACCATAACAGAGGAGTGGGATGTGTAAGATGAGAAAGCAGAGGTTAACTTCTGTACATCATGGCTGTAAAAATCAAATGGTATCAGTACTTTTTTTGTTAAGTGCAAACTTGCATGCAAGGGGAGGGTCATGCCTCTTTTTCAAATCATTTTGGAGGGTCATAGGAAAATTATTACTGATGAGGGGAGGGTCAAGTCTTTTTAGGTTAGAGGCCACAAAACTCCTCCGGTGGCCCCTTAATTATATAACGAACAGTCCCTAAACTATTAAATGCATACAATATTACAATGCAGATAACAGCATTACATTGATTGACCTGGATGTTGAAATGGACTGAAGAGAATGAGAATAGCATCATTATAATTACATTTAAGCAAATTGACTTCATGTGGAATAACTTCAGTGTTGCCCTTCATTGTAGGACCCAAATGGCAAAAACTCACAATCCATACATTCTTTTTTATTATTCCCCATGTTTATATAGTATTTAAAAATCATGGTCAACTTTTAACCAGTAGGACCTCAAAATTCTTAAATACTTAAGAGTCTGTTAGGAATGTTGTCATCAAATAGAGTAAAGAAACAACTGTTTGCTCCTTTAAATGTTTTGATAAAGGTTAAAGTAGGTTTTTGACTTTTAATGCATTTAAATATGCTTCTCTTAAATCTTCGGTCTTACTTTTTAAGAAGCATTCTTTGTTCATTCCTGAGGCTCCAGTCATTTGTAAACATTTTATCTAACAACACTAAAGTTATAGCATTGTTATGGACTTAAACATGTTAAATAAGTATGAAAGACTTTATATATGTACATATTTTGACAATAAAATTGCTTCAGCACTGAAAATACATGTTGTATTCCCCTTTTCTTTATAAAACATTTAAAATAAAAACACCGGAAAATAAGTTTGAAAACCACTGGTTTAAGGAAGTAAAAATTAAAAAAAAAGAAATTGGACACGTCTGTATTACTTGCTACATCTTCTATACCTAATTTGATCGCCCCCTTGATCTTGTAAGCAACGCTGATACCCAGTCATTACTGGAAGTTTTACAACTTTAGGGTAACCAAATGATTGGTTTGACAAAATCTTTCATCTTTAACATGTGTTGTATAATGCCATTTTACACCTTAAATGTGTTTAAATGGGCCCTTTACTTGACTGGCATTCTTTATATTGCATGCTGACGCAAGTAAAATAATTTGAGTGCATAATGTGTAGAAAAGATCTTTTTCTAAATCCCCTTTCTTGTGTTTTCCTTCTTTCTTCGTAGCTGTGAAGTCCTCAAGCTGAATGCTACTTGTTGCAACAGCAGCTTGTATATCAGGACAAGGAGATGAAAATAAGAGGAGTCCAACTTTGCAGCACTAAGACTTAAATGGATGAAGCTCAACTAGACATTTCATTACAATACTGTAAATTAGAAATTTACACATAATACACACTGCCATGATGGTACGTCAGTGGTCTGTACATTTGTTTTAATGAACTAGGTATGAATCTGTTTATATTATAGATGAGGTTTTTTTATATGTATTTTACAAAACAAACAAAAAAATAGCAAGAAGATCAATCCAGACAACTTGTACTGTCATATGTCTTTTGTTTTCTTTTGTCATCTGTTATGACAAGTTTGTACAGATGATTAAAATGTTTAAAACATGTAGTCGTATTTGTTTCTTAAAGTAAAGTTTGAAATGAAATTAAGTATTTTCACCAGTGGCTAACGCCAATAACATACAAATCCTTCATAGCTCAGTAAAGCTTTCTGTATGTGAAACCAGCTGGAAGTGTGAGCAGCTGAAAACGTTGCAGATATTTCCACTGATACCAAAGCATGAGTGTCAAACCACACACCCAGAGAACCTTGCAGATAGACTGACAGAGCAGCACTATGAGGCCACTACTACCGTTACACAGAGAGATGCAGAGGTTGAGGAGGATGTAGAGTGGTTTTTCTTTCACATGAGGGAAGCTGACATTTATTTACCACAATTCTTGTGTTCTCAGTCCAAGTCAAACATCAGACGCAGATCACGGCCCGGGGCTGTTCAGCAGGGGTTTTCAGCTCCGATAGGCAATCAAGACAGACCAGAAAGCCACACTTGATATACAATAAAAACAAAAGGTCCACTAATACAGTCACCTAACTTCTCTTAAGCACTAATATACAGCCCCCTGGTCCTCTATATAGAAAGGTATTTTTAATTTATTTCTTCTCAAATGATTTCATCAGCTTGATCATGGGGATTTGGCACGTTTCTCTTTAGCGAACCAGAAGCAAAGGATTGTAGAGAGAAAAACCTTGAGCCCCAATACAAGAAGTTCCAGCACCTCCATCTGTTAGAAACACAAACATGAAGGATACATTCATTTTATAGAAGCAAATATATGTAAATATCTACTGCTGAATAAGCCCTTTAAAATTTTTCATTTTGTCACAATCTTCACATGAGCTTATCCTCAAATGCTGTTCATTTTCTGAACTCCAGTGAACCAGGTCAACACTTATCAGACACGCTGAAACTACAGCTACAATAATACAGCCACAGTTAACCACGAGGGACACCTGGAACATAAGCCATACATTAATCTTTTTTATTGATTACCTAAAAGATGTTGTTTGTTGGGCTTGTATTAAGTTGTACTTACAGGTAGTAATACTGGATATTTGAACAACAGGTTGGAAACAACTCCAGCAATGATGAACTGCAGATGAGAACAATGTGGAGTCATTATACTAAAGACAAGTTTGTCCCATGTTTTAAGTTATAGGGTCATCTGCTTTACTTAGTGCAAGATTTTTATAATTTGTGTTTCAATGGAAGCAATCAGAGCAGGGACTTACGAGTGCTCCAGTCAGGTGGGAAACTCTGAACAGAGTGAAAAGGGACTGTTTCATCTCCTGAGTTGCTGCAAAAAGAATTCCCAATCCAACACTGAGGAGACTGCTCACTATCTGCAGAGACTGACAGAGGAATAGAGACAATGAATTCATTACTATTTATGTGTCCTTGCTGGAAATTGTTACAAAATAAACACACTAAAATTAAATGAATAATGAAAAAAGAAATATATGTTGAAAAGAAATATTGTTCCCAATTTGAGATATATTTTTATCCAAATGATAATAGATAAACACAGTCCACATGAGCAAATAACACACATGGTATTTTACAAATATAGTGCACATATTTACAGTATTATATAGATAAGATGATGTGATCTTTTACTCTTAAGAAGTAGAATACCACAAAACTCGCAACCAGGCATTTCCTGTTGCTGCTGCCCAAATCTGTACACAGCACAAATTATGTTGGACATCGCTCTTTACTGCATCACTAATCTGTCTGTGATGTCTTTATAAACTGTGCTTTAAATGTTTTTTAGACATTAGATCACATAATCACAGGAAGGAATGAGTAAAAGATTGTGATCACTAATGCCTGGACTTAAAGGGGTGATTGAATGCAAAACCTTGTCATAATGACAGTTTAGTGGGTAACTAGGACATACATAGAACCTCAAAATCCCATTGACACCTCTTTCCTCTGCAAATCTCACAATTTGAAACTGCCTCTGAAAACGGGCAAATCTCAACGAGCCGCCTAGTTGACGTCAACTCGGTGGCTCCTCCTCATTTGGCTCTAGTCTCTATCTTTGTCACGCCCAAACATTTACATAGGCTACACCACTGATCTGAGGTCAGCTTAGTCTTCTGAATAGGTCGCGTAGATCTCAGAAATTGTATACATTGTTCATCTGCTATTTTACCACTAAATTCACTTCTGAGACTTTTTTATGCAAGAAATCAACTATGTAGAGGTCAAATATGGGCCGTTTTACGAAAACTGATGGCTAATTGCAAATTTTGTCCGACTGAGTGTCGGAGTTCAGCGGCCGGTGCTGCCTGTGTTGCTGCCTCGCCGCCCGGCCGGCCTTCCTTCACAGAACCCGGCCTGCTGGGAGGTAGATGGAGCTCCGTCACGGCTGGCAGCCCACGGCACTCCATACCTGCGCAAAGTCACCGTTTTTTGGGTTAATGGACTACCAAACGCCGCTGCCCTGACAGAGCTCCAGGGCGTGCAGCTCCCCTCTTCCTGCTAAATGGCCGGTGTGTGTGAGTGAGAGCGCGGTCAGCGAGCTTGTTACGTCAGCAATCTCTTACCACAGGTTCCAGTTATTCTTATAATGTGTATAATTATAATGTGTTGAGTTATTTAAACAAACGATCAAGGAAATAAACGCCTCTTGTCTGTGAGTCTCATTGATAGAGCCTGCGGCTGGATGGAGCTCTATCAATGAGAGCTATCTAGCCTCCTCTTAGAATTCCTCTGAAATTCACAAAAATGCATTAAATTGAAATCGGACACCATTGGTAGCTTTATAAGACCTTGAGGTAGATGTTATATAAGTGGCGTGATGAAATTCAAACTGTAAATATACTCTAATTACACCGAATATGAAGCTAACTAGCCGCGATCTGTACACATAGGATCGAAGGGACAGTTGCAGCTAACGAAACCCCTAATGTTCACAAAACTGCATTAAATTGAAATCGGACACCATTGTTAGCTTTATAAGACCTTGGGGTAGATGTTATATAAGTAGGCGTGACAAAATTCAAACTGTAAATATACTCTAATTATGGCGATAATGAAGCTAACTAGTCGCGATCTGTACACATAGGATTGAAGGAACAGTAGCAGCTAACGAAACCCCTAATGTTCACAAAAATGCATTAAATTGAAATCGGACACCATTGTTAGCTTTATAAGACCTTGGGGTAGATGTTATATAGGTGGAGTGACGAAATTCAAACTCTAAATATAGCTACTCTAGTTATGCCGGCAGCTGGCAGCCAGCCAGCTCTGCGGAGCTCCACGGAGCCCCGAGTATTCCAGTAGTTCAGTACCCAGAGAAACGGTGACTCTCACTGGGTATGGAGGTTGCCGCTTTCTCGTCAGACTGTATGGAGCTCCTAGCTGAAGTCCAACACGTCTTACCAAATTTGCAATTAGCCATCAATTTTCGTAAAACGGCCCATATTTGAGCTTTATATAGTTGATTTCTTCCTTAAAAAAGTCTCAGAAGTGAATTTAATAACGAAATAGCCCGACAAACAATGTATAACTTTGCAGTGTCTGAAATATGAGACATGCTGTCTCATCTCCAATGTGTTTCTATGTGGTTCACTCAAACCAATCAGCGCGCAGCTCATCTAAATATTCATGAGCATACCATATTTGGAAGAAAAGCTCTTGTTCCAAATAGAGGCATATTCACAGGGTAGTTAAGGGCCTAATAAAATAACTAATAATTTTCAGCCCAACCAATGTTACATACCCTATTAGGAGACCTTAAGGAACAGTGTAAAATACCCTATATAATCATTCTATCACCCCTTTAAGTTTTTGCAGAGTAAAATATATATAATACAAAGAGGTTTTATATATATATATATATATATATATGAGGGAAGAAAACACTATCTTAGTTCCTGTTTTCTATGACTATACACATAGTGTTGCAAACTATGAAGTAATACACACAAACTTAAAGGCTTCTACTATAAAGACTTGATAACAATCATATTAGCCTAATACATTAGTCTTAGAATTTAGAGAAATAGATATACAACCAACAGCCAGAAAAACCACACCAACCAACGCAAAGACATTGGTGTAATATATCTCCTTCTGAGAGAGAGATTCAGCCTTCAAAAAAAAAGACAGAGATTTTGGCTAAGCTAAAAAAAATTGGCTAAAAAAATCCTGTGAAGCCCAAAACACATGTTGTCTTTGTATAATAAATTTGAATCCAATCAGGTTTTATATCTGTAAAACTTTCTCAAAACCTAAAGTTCTTTTTATGTGCATGACATCAGAAGTCTACGGTGGCCCTGAAGTGCAAATCACCACAGCAATTAGAGAAACGCAACAACAAATCATAAAACACAACGGCAAATAGGAAAACACGACAGCAAATATGAAAACAAAACGGCAAATAAGAAAACACGACAGCAAATAGGAAAACACGACAGCAAATATGAAAACACGACGGCAAATATGAAAACACGACGGCAAATAGGAAAACACAATGGCAAATATGAAAACACGACGGCAAATATGAAAACACGACGGCAAATAGGAAAACACGACGGCAAATAGGAAAACACGACGGCAAATATGAAAACACGACGGCAAATATGAAAACACGACAGCAAATATGAAAACACGACGGCAAATAGGAAAACACGACGGCAAATAGGAAAACACGACGGCAAATAGGAAAACACGACGGCAAATAGGAAAACACGGCAGCAAATATGAAAACACGACAGCAAATATGAAAACAACAGAAAATATGAACACACGACAGCAAATATGAAAACACGACAGCAAATAGGAAAACACGACAGCAAATATGAAAACACGACGGCAAATATGAAAACACGACGGCAAATAGGAAAACACGACGGCAAATAGGAAAACACGACGGCAAATAGGAAAACACAATGGCAAATATGAAAACACGACAGCAAATATGAAAACACGACGGCAAATATGAAAACACGACGGCAAATATGAAAACACGACGGCAAATATGAAAACACGACAGCAAATAGGAAAACACGACGGCAAATAGAAAACACGACAGCAAATATGAAAACACGACAGCAAATATGAAAACACAACAGAAAATATGAAAACACGACAGCAAATAGAAAAACACGACAGCAAATATGAAAACACGACAGCAAATATGAAAACACGACAGCAAATAGGAAAACACGACGGCAAATATGAAAACATGACAGCAAATATGAAAACACGACAGCAAATATGAAAACACGACAGCAAATAGGAAAACACGACGGCAAATATGAAAACATGACAGCAAATATGAAAACACGACGGCAAATAGGAAAACACGACAGCAAATATGAAAACAAAACGGCAAATAAGAAAACACGACAGCAAATAGGAAAACACGACAGCAAATATGAAAACACGACGGCAAATATGAAAACACGACGGCAAATAGGAAAACACAATGGCAAATATGAAAACACGACAGCAAATATGAAAACACGACAGCAAATAGGAAAACACGACGGCAAATAGGAAAACACGACGGCAAATAGGAAAACACAATGGCAAATATGAAAACACGACAGCAAATATGAAAACACGACGGCAAATATGAAAACACGACGGCAAATAGGAAAACACGACGGCAAATATGAAAACACGACGGCAAATATGAAAACACGACAGCAAATATGAAAACACGACAGCAAATAGGAAAACACGACAGCAAATAGGAAAACACGACGGCAAATAGGAAAACACGGCAGCAAATATGAAAACACGACAGCAAATATGAAAACAACAGAAAATATGAACACACGACAGCAAATAGGAAAACACGACAGCAAATATGAAAACACGACGGCAAATATGAAAACACGACGGCAAATAGGAAAACACGACGGCAAATAGGAAAACACGACGGCAAATATGAAAACACGACGGCAAATATGAAAACACGACGGCAAATATGAAAACACAACGGCAAATATGAAAACACGACAGCAAATAGGAAAACACGACAGCAAATATGAAAACACAACAGAAAATATGAAAACACGACAGCAAATAGAAAAACACGACAGCAAATATGAAAACACGACAGCAAAATAGGAAAACACGACGGCAAATATGAAAACACGACAGCAAATATGAAAACACGACGGCAAATAGGAAAACACGACGGCAAATAGGAAAACACGACGGCAAATATGAAAACATGACAGCAAATATGAAAACACGACAGCAAATATGAAAACACGACAGCAAATATGAAAACACGACGGCAAATAGGAAAACACGACAGCAAATATTAAAACACGACAGCAAATATGAAAACACGACAGAAAATATGAAAACACGACAGCAAATAGGAAAACACGACAGCAAATATGAAAACACGACAGCAAATAGGAAAACACGACAGCAAATATGAAAACAACAGAAAATATGAACACACGACAGCAAATAGGAAAACACGACGGCAAATATGAAAACACGACGGCAAATATGAAAACACGACGGCAAATAGGAAAACACGACGGCAAATAGGAAAACACGACGGCAAATAGGAAAACACGACGGCAAATATGAAAACACGACGGCAAATATGAAAACACGACGGCAAATATGAAAACACGACAGCAAATAGGAAAACACGACGGCAAATAGAAAACACGACAGCAAATATGAAAACACGACAGCAAATATGAAAACACAACAGAAAATATGAAAACACGACAGCAAATAGAAAAACACGACAGCAAATATGAAAACACGACAGCAAATATGAAAACACGACAGCAAATAGGAAAACACGACGGCAAATATGAAAACATGACAGCAAATATGAAAACACGACAGCAAATATGAAAACACGACAGCAAATAGGAAAACACGACGGCAAATATGAAAACATGACAGCAAATATGAAAACACGACGGCAAATAGGAAAACACGACAGCAAATATGAAAACAAAACGGCAAATAAGAAAACACGACAGCAAATAGGAAAACACGACAGCAAATATGAAAACACGACGGCAAATATGAAAACACGACGGCAAATAGGAAAACACAATGGCAAATATGAAAACACGACGGCAAATATGAAAACACGACGGCAAATAGGAAAACACAATGGCAAATATGAAAACACGACAGCAAATAGGAAAACACGACAGCAAATATGAAAACACGACAGCAAATAGGAAAACACGACGGCAAATATGAAAACACGACAGCAAATATGAAAACACGACAGCAAATATGAAAACACGACGGCAAATAGGAAAACACGACAGCAAATATGAAAACACGACAGCAAATAGGAAAACACGACGGCAAATAGGAAAACACGACGGCAAATAGGAAAACACGACGGCAAATAGGAAAACACGGCAGCAAATATGAAAACACGACAGCAAATATGAAAACAACAGAAAATATGAAAACACGACAGCAAATAGGAAAACACGACGGCAAATAGGAAAACACGACGGCAAATAGGAAAACACGACGGCAAATAGGAAAACACGGCAGCAAATATGAAAACACGACAGCAAATAGGAAAACACGACGGCAAATAGGAAAACACGACGGCAAATAGGAAAACACGACGGCAAATAGGAAAACACGACAGCAAATAGGAAAACACGACAGCAAATATGAAAACACGACGGCAAATAGGAAAACACGACGGCAAATAGGAAAACACGACGGCAAATATGAAAACAACAGAAAATATGAACACACGACAGCAAATAGGAAAACACGACGGCAAATATGAAAACACGACGGCAAATAGGAAAACACGACGGCAAATAGGAAAACACGACGGCAAATATGAAAACACGACGGCAAATATGAAAACACGACGGCAAATATGAAAACACGACGGCAAATATGAAAACACGACAGCAAATAGGAAAACACGACGGCAAATAGGAAAACACGACAGCAAATATGAAAACACGACAGCAAATATGAAAACACAACAGAAAATATGAAAACACGACAGCAAATAGAAAAACACGACAGCAAATATGAAAACACGACAGCAAAATAGGAAAACACGACGGCAAATATGAAAACACGACAGCAAATATGAAAACACGACGGCAAATAGGAAAACACGACGGCAAATAGGAAAACACGACGGCAAATATGAAAACATGACAGCAAATATGAAAACACGACAGCAAATATGAAAACACGACAGCAAATATGAAAACACGACGGCAAATAGGAAAACACGACAGCAAATATGAAAACACGACGGCAAATAGGAAAACACGACAGCAAATATTAAAACACGACAGCAAATATGAAAACACGACAGAAAATATGAAAACACGACAGCAAATAGGAAAACACGACAGCAAATATGAAAACACGACAGCAAATAGGAAAACACGACAGCAAATATGAAAACACGACGGCAAATAGGAAAAACACGACGGCAAATAGGAAAACACGACGGCAAATAGGAAAAACACGACGGCAAATATGAAAACACGACAACAAATATGAAAACACGACAGCAAATATGAAAACACGACGGCAAATAGGAAAACACTTCAACAAATCACAAAACACAACGGCATTAACTTCTACCGGAAAAGGTAGGGCCTATCTAGTAGAGGACGGACCCTCCTGATTGGACAGACGCACTGTCTGTCTTTTGACAGGAAGGAGAGGTGAAAAAATAAAAGTGCCTCACTGTCTATGCTTTTAACAGACGGACTAGCCGTTTCTCATTTCAAAACACTGGACGAAATGGATGTGGAACTATGAACTGTGCTGTTGGTGAATCGGCGTCAGTCTGCTTGCAGGAGGAGAATATTCTGTCAGGAACTTTGCTCGCAACGTGCAAAGGTAGGTAACGTTACCGACACCGATAGGCTTTAATGTAAGCAATAGTCGTTTTGTCTTATTTATCCCATGTCAATAAATTACTGAACTCGTGGGAGTTCATGTTTGTACAGTAGTCATAACACTTACCGGTAAGGAGAATTGCAGTAGCTAACCGTTTACATTAGCTTGTAGTTTACTGCATGTATGCAACATTAGCTCATTGTCCAGTAGCTTTTCAGACAAATGCAGTGCAAAATATGATCAGCAACTACAAGGTAAACGCTACCAGCTAATGAGCTACCACAGGCAGTATGATATGCATTAAACTGCAAGTGAGAAAGGGTAAATAGTACTGTAAACACACAAGCTACAAGGCTACAACCAACATATGAAAAGTCATAATACCTCCATTGATAAACACCCACTAACACAGTAAAGGTAGGTGTAAGTGTGTTAAATGGTCAACAGTTGTCAGTTAAGACCATGATGAAGAAACTACACCACTACACAGTTACATGAAGTACCTTCATGTTTCAGTATGCTTAAATAAACTTATGATACAATTATAATCTTACCAGGACTGGTTGGATAACTACTGGACTAACCTAATCTTACCAGGACAGGTTGGATAACTACTGGACTAACCTAATCTTTCTCCTTCTGTCTGCAGTCCGGAAGCAACACCATCATCGGGAGCTGAGTCTGATCGCCGCTTCATGTTGAATATACTTGTGTACAGTATATAGTAATGTTTGAATAAATGTTATAATAAAGATACATGCTTCATTAATGTCTTTTTAGAGCTTGTATACCTAACTAGTTATTAAAACAGGTAGCATCTGAATATAATTACTCAGTTAGAAGTTTCCTGTGTCCAGGTCATAATTTGATGGAAAAATAAACATTGAAAAACAGTTTATATTATATACACACCCAAAAACTTAAAAAACACAGACAAACTAGTTAATTTAATGCATTTATTTTTTGAATGGCAATCTCTAATATAGCAAATAATCTATTCAACGTCTCTTTTTGGCCTCTGTCTCCCTGCTTGTCTTTTGCTTTCCCTCTCCTCCTCATCTCTCCCTTCTGGTGACGCTAGTGCAGCCACGACGCTGAAGTTGGCATCCGATTCGCAGCTTCTGATTTGGCAGTTAAGGAGAACTTAAAACTGTTTTTTTAACCTCTTACTGTATTGAATGAGTGTTAGTCATTAAGGTAAATTTATAATGATGTCTAAAACACACTTTTAGATTTGTGAAAGCTTTATTGTCTTTATGAGAAAATAAGTTTTTTTTCACATATAAACCACATTAGACTAGGTCTAGATCCACCTAGACTTGTCAAATCTGGACTACATTATCCCAGAGAGGCTAAGGAGTCTTAAAAACACAGTTTGGGATTTGTGAAAGCTTTATTCTATTTGTGAAAATGCCATAAAGGGAGATTTTACTGTTTTTTGCATATGTAGACCACATTGGACCAAGTCCACATCCAAAACCACAATACCTAAACTTGTCAAAACTGGACAAGAATTAACTCACTCTCTCCATGTCATTTATTATATCCATGAGCAGGTCTTTCCCTGTACTTGTGTAAACACGGTAACGCAAACTTGGTAATCTACAGTGGGCAATACAGCACCGTAAAGAAAAGACCTTTACGACAGCAGGTGTGGTGAAAATACTACCACTTTTGTCCAAAGTGGCCGCTAGAATTAACACAAACTGAAAGTTACATATAGCCACTTTAAGTCATAGAAAAAAATGTCTTCATGAATATAATGTGGAACTGCTGTGGACCTATCTCTGACAGCAACACATTTAGGATGTATTTGATCCTGTCAGAAGACACCATGGTGCACACTTTATCAGAGAGTGTGTCACAGCTGTCAAGGAAGTTTGACAGGTATTTCACAATCCTGTCCAGCTGGGTTTCATCATCAAAGAAGATCGGGACCCAGCGTTCCCCAGAAGTGGGGTTGCTCCTCACCTGAGACAATGGCCTATGAAGTATGAATTAAAAAAATCTTAATAAATACTCAGTCCTGCCTCTTTTTCTGAGGAAAGGTGAGAAAACAACACTTATATTGAAGGAGAAGGATTTGAAGAGTAAATTAAACCACTGGCAAATCTATGACGATATTTGGATTGATTTCCAAAAGGTAAAAATAACTTTTTCTACTTTTTTTTTGAAGTGAGAAGGAAGACCTGCTCATGGATATAAGAAATGACATGGAGAGACGTGGACTTGTACGTTGAATGTCAATTAGCAAAGGCCATGCTGTGGCAATAAAATAAAACAGTTTATTTAGCCTCTCTGGGATAATTTAGTCCTGATTTGACAAGTCTTAAGTATTGTGGTTTTGGATCTGGACCTGGTCCAATGTAGTCTATATGTGAAAAATACAGTAAAATCTCCCTTTATTGCATTTTCACAAATAGAATAAAGCTTTCACAAATCTCAAACTGTGTTTTTAAGACTCCTTAGACTCTCTGGGATAATTTAGTCCTGATTTGACAAGTTTAGAAAAACGGTGAAATCTCCCTTTATTGTGTTCTCATAAAGACAATAAAGCTTTCACAAATCTAAAAGTGTGTTTTAGACATAATTAATAATTTACCTTAATGACTAACACTCATTCAATACAGTAAGAGGTTCAAAAAACGGAGGATCAGTCACTTAGCAATGTAAATTATGTTTCCCTGCTGAATCGGACAGTTTTAAGTTCCCCTTAAATTTCCCCTTAACTGCCGAATCGGAAGCTGCGAATCGGATGCCAACTTCAGCGTTGTAGTGCAGCCTCCATTTGTTCCTTAGTCCCTGTTAAAAGACAGCAAACACAAGAAAAATATCTTTACCATTATAAATGCTATAACGGAATGTTATACTTGTTACATGGGAAACTACTCATACATTTTAGCTTTCATTTAACGTTGCTAGTGAAGTTAACAAGGTGCAGCTTTACCTCCAATCCTGCAGCTACAACAGATAAACAAACCAATTTCTAAATCTCTGCTAACATTACGCATATACAGTAACGGCTTACAAAAAGAGATGAAAATGCCACCGGACATTAAACTTTACGAACACAAATGGCATAAAAGACAGCAACACAGCTAGCTAGCTAACAGCCTAATGTTAAATGATAGGTTCAGTTAGCTTAACGTTAGCTCGGGTGTATCTACCTAATTACAATAGCAATTTGTACCAGCATTAATGCGTAACACTTGACATTGATGTAACACATTAACGGTGATAACAAATGTACGGCAAACACTAAATATACTTACATTTAAATGTTAATTGTGCCATCAGCGATGCCGCTCCAACTCCCACTTAGGTCCGCCATTGTTGTTGTTTTTTTAACGAGCCGGCAAAGCCGCGCGCATAGGATTGTGGGTGATTTGGGAGCGCGAAAGACAGACAGTGCGTCTGTCCAATCAGGAGGGTCCGTCCACTGCTAGATAGGCCCTACCTTTTCCGGTAGAAGTTAATGCCGTTGTGTTTTGTGATTTATTGAAGTGTTTTCCTATTTGCTGTCGTGTTTTCATATTTGCTGTTGTGTTTTCATATTTGCTGTTGTGTTTTCCTATTTGCTGTCGTGTTTTCATATTTGCTGTCGTGTTTTCATATTTGCCGTCGTGTTTTCCTATTTGCCGTCGTGTTTTCCTATTTGCTGTCGTGTTTTCCTATTTGCTGTCGTGTTTTCATATTTGCTGTCGTATTTTCATATTTGCTGTCGTGTTTTCCTATTTGCCGTCGTGTTTTCATATTTGCCGTCGTGTTTTCCTATTTGCCGTCGTGTTTTCCTATTTGCTGTCGTGTTTTCATATTTGCCGTCGTGTTTTCCTATTTGCCGTCGTGTTTTCATATTCGCTGTCGTGTTTTCATATTTGCCGTCACGTTTTTCTTATTGCTGTTGTGATTTGCACTTCAGGGCCACCGTAGAAGTCACTGCTGTAGGCCAAGAAATAGTCCAGAACAACACCCATAAAATCACAATTTTTTAATTTTTATCGATCCTCTCACCTAATTCCTGGAAAAAGTTTCCCATATGGTAGAAGTATTCCTTTAATGCTTAAAACAAGGTGAAGTTAATTATTTTGTAACCGTGACCATGGACTCAAAAAATAACAGGATCAATGTTAGATAGCCTACATCTGTAAGTGTGTGAGTGGCTGACTGTTCATGAACATGCACGTCCCACTTTTGGTGTAGTAATTCCTGAACGGTATTGTTCAAAGCTGAAAATGCAATTGTATTTGACAGATGACAGGCGTAGGTTGCTAGTGACAAAATACTAGCTTTCACTGCGATACGATCGCTTTGTAAACTACGTGTAATTAATAAGTGTTTCAACTGTCCCGGCTCTCCCCCCGGGCATTTTCCCGTTGGGTCGACGCACTTTTGGGCCGAATCGCTGATATAATAGGCCTTTTTTTTTTGGCCGCGCCGGCCCATAAAGAACTGACAGCGGCCCATTGGTTAATTTTCTTTATTGGCACTGACCTGACCCAATCAAATCCAGGAACCATTTTGCTGGAAGTTTAGCATCCACGTTAAAATGGACAAACGACCACCAAAGCGCAAGGGAGGTGCAGAGAAATTACGGGAGAAAGAGATTAATTATCTACAGGCGGATGCCTCAAAATGTGCCAAAATCTCTGGCATGTTTGGGGCTGTAGTAGCTTCTTCAACATCAGCATTACCTGAAGTAGGTTAAGGAGAGGAGAAGCAGAATCGATTTTTTGTCCCAGTCCAGCCCTGTCCCGATGCACAGGGAGGAGTTTAGGCTCGAATGTAAACTTGTTGGACTTTAATCCATTCGACTCTGTGAGTGACGCGAGGTGTGTGAATAATGGCAGGTAAGAAGATTGGTGGTCTAAAATGCACTTTGCAAGCAACCATATACAGGCATTTAACTCAAGTTGTAAATCGGCGGTAATTAAAATAGCCTTCTGGCGCGTAAAAGAAAGGAATCTATGGGTATGGAGTCTGTAAAGCAGGAAATGATTAGCTTTCTTTGATCAATAGTGGATATATTTGCAATAGCCTACCGAGGATTACATATAACTTCGTGTGTTCAGGTAAACAAAGCACGTTTAAAATCAAGTTCAACTTTGGGGCTGCCTGGGCGTTTCCGTATTACACACACATCTGCAGGATACATGAACATAAAGTAGCTCCTATAAGGAAACAAACTATTCGAATTTAAAATGACAATTCTTCAATCAGTCAGTCAGCCAAATATTAGCAGAGAAAGCGCGTTCAATCAATCCTCAGATATTAATTAAAAGGGTGGGGCATGCTTTTAAAAGTTTTTTTCTTTTTTTGGCAGTGTGGTTTCACTTTGACTCGCTTGTTGTTTAGATACCTCATTTCAAACAAGTTGCATCCTGTTTAAAGAGAACAGGAAACCACACAAGATCAGCGGACAATTATTTTTAGTTTATATGATCTTTGAACATAAACCCAAATAGTTAAAGTCTGTGTGTCGCCACCTAATCTTCAACAATCATCACATGTTAGAGATGAAAGATTAAATGATTAGAGAGTACATTGAATTTGGTTTTACTGACTTACTTATTTCCTGCACAAAACCTGCCAAAAAATGTTGCCAAAATAAAAATATTTCTAAATTCATTGTTGAAAAGGAGATTACCAGCTTGCCAGAGGAGTACTTTTGTGGATAAGGCAATGTTAGTAGCCTGCCTCTGTTGAAATAAAAAAAATGAAGTTGTGTGATTTATTTTGCTTCATATTCCCTCTTCTAGGTGAGCTTGCCAGGGTGAGGGGTAAGTTTGTGGACAAGGCGTCCAAAGGACTGATTAAGCAGCTCCTGGACGACCTTTTAGATGATGGTGTCTTGAATGATGGTCAGAAAGACTCGATACTTGAAGAGAACAATACCACAGCAGACAAGGCACGCAGTCTCATTGACACAATAAAGAAGAAAGGAGATGTAGCCAGCAGGAAGATGATCGCTCACCTTTGCAGAAGAGATCCGACACTTCACTCTGAACTGGGTCTGGGTCAACCTGTTTAGGTGAGCTGGGCTGGCATACACTGTAAGAAAAGATACACCATATCTACTCAATAAAAATGAGGCAATAGATTACAAGCAATATTATTAATTAAATTTCACATGGTTTGGTATTGAGTAAATATGAATTAAATGAGACCCTTAATAGTTATCCATTTAATATGAGTATATTCAAATAGAAAACAGTACAGAATTATAACCTAAACAAAAATATTGAGTTGATTTGAAAAAGATAAACTCCCTAATGTGTAAATAGTACTAATACAAATTAATTTAATCTACATATCAATGATATATAATTGAGTAATAATCATCTATATTAATCTGCACATTGATTTGAATTTAATCAATGCAATGAATTAAATCTAAATATTCTTTCTTAGGAATAACTAGTCTATGGCCCAGAAAGTACAGAACGTAACAAATACTCAAATAAGAATTTTATTAGCAATTCACTTTTGTGCTTTCGACTCATCGTAGCAGTGCTGGGCAGTATACCGGTATACAAATATTAATTTCCCATATGATATGAATTTTTCACATACCGCAATACCGGTGCAATGCCGCAGAGAACGCTTCGGCCGAATTGATCTGTGAGTGACTTCAGAACAGGAGCTCTGTTAACTTCGTACCCTTCTCACTCATGGTTGTAATAACAATAATAATAATAATAACAATTTCTAACACTAATAATTTTACATTTAGCCTACAAATTTACACAGCCGAACGGCATGCTGGGTAACATTATAGCTGCTAGCTAGCTAGGTTGACAGGAAGTGCTTTTCAATTAAAATTAGCCTGATTACATTGATTTGAATTAACTCAATATTCTCTCTATTTGGGATTAGATAAATATAATGCTTATGTTTTATTTAACTACAATGGTTGGATTTTATTCCAAACATTTTTATTTGAAATTTAATTAAATATCTGCCTCAAAATCAAAAACACAATCATATTGAATATATTTTACCTAATACATTAATTCAAATCTACATGACCACAGAATCATTTCTTACAGTGTACTTGAACTGGGCAACACTAATGTGCTAGGCCTTGATCCTGAATGTATTTAACTTGGGTGACAAACTAATGTTGTACGCTGTCGTGTTCAAATGTATTAATAGAGAAGGTAGAAGGTGCCTGAGGCGGGAGGAGGTTTTTTTCCCCCTATTTTTGTTTTAAGGATAAGTCTGGCATTATTCAATATTCTGTCAACAAATCCCATTATTGACCAAAACCAACAACTCATAGTCCGTTTCAGTATTTTCTGTGAATCTTTAAAAGCAGGTCTCAAACATGGTTTAATTTAAAAAAAAAAAAAAGCCTCAGTGATTTCCTAAAATAGCTGGGCACTGTAGGTTTTAGCAAATCTTAATATAATAAATAATCTTAAAGGAGTAAATAATGCATTTTGTGAGGGACTATTTTCAGTTGTGGATTAAAAGACATAGTATTTACAGCAGCAGGCCAGTGTATGTGGGATTAACTCAAAATAAGATACAATGCCAGTTGTTATTGTAATGAAGGAAAATGTCCCTCAGTGCAACTTTGTGGCACATTGATGTGTTTAATAGTTATTGGACAACAATGGGGGAATAAGATGTATTAGGCTTTGACTACACAGGCAATACTTGTTAGTAGGACCAATTTATTGTGGGTTTCGGTCTTTTCACATGATTTGTTGACAACAATAAAATATACAGTATCACCAGCAAAGATAAATACATAATTATGAACAGCAGTTTGATACCAGTGATGTTGTGTTTTGCTGTCTGCAGCCACAGTCTCTCAGGAGGAGCAGAACTGGTCATCCACACTTATCCTCATGCTGCTTATGCATTACGTGTGGACAGAGAAAATGAAGAATGAAGATGCTTATCATTTATTATCATGCAACTGCTAAAGCCATATAAGATGTATATATGTATAATGTAAAAATATGGTTTTACTCCAGAAAAGTTCCAGTAAGCTGGCTCTCATTCATAAATCCCTTGATGTCTTACATTCAAAATCTATGCATTTCATATCTAGTAAATGTGATATTTTAAAACCTTTTTTATTAGCTTCAGAGTGATGAGGGAGCGATTGTTGATCAGTTCAATTCAGTTTCTCTGTGTACTGTAAATGACTCATTACAAAATGATATATACATTTTAAGTGTGTTGTTTAAGTGGACCTACCTACCATGTGACCATCTGGGATTATGGGACATGTGGCACATTTTAAATCATGCTTGTGTCATAAATAAAATGTTCTTGCAGCTCCTAAGACTATTTATGCTGTACTTGGATAAATTGTATAAGTTAATTCTAATAATGACAGGGAAGCTATTGAACAGGTTTTAAATGGTACTTTTTAAGTATAGGCCTACGGTAAAACGTAGTTTTGGCCTAAATGAAGAACTGAACTAAAAATTAAACAAGGTAACTCCTTATTTAATTTTATAGAGTGGCTAATTATTAATGAGTGCGGAACATCAGGAACTTGACAATTGATGAATCATTAATAAGTACTTCCTACGATAATTCCTAATGGGGACTACAGTGTAGTCCCCAATTAGGAATTATTAGGGAAGTACTTATTAATGATTCATCAATTGTCAAGTTCCTGATGTTCCGCACTCATTAATAATTAGCCACTCTATAAAATTAAATAAGGAGTTACCTTGTTTAATTTTTAGTTCAGTTCTTCATTTAGGCCAAAACTACGTTTTACCGTAGGCCTATACTTAAAAAGTACCATTTAAAACCTGTTCAATAGCTTCCCTGTCATTATTAGAATTAACTTATACAATTTATCCAAGTACAGCATAAATAGTCTTAGGAGCTGCAAGAACATTTTATTTATGACACAAGCATGATTTAAAATGTGCCACATGTCCCATAATCCCAGATGGTCACATGGTAGGTAGGTCCACTTAAACAACACACTTAAAATGTATATATCATTTTGTAATGAGTCATTTACAGTACACAGTGAAACTGAATTGAACTGATCAACAATCGCTCCCTCATCACTCTGAAGCTAATAAAAAAGGTTTTAAAATATCACATTTACTAGATATGAAATGCATAGATTTTTAATGTAAGACATCAAGGGATTTATGAATGAGAGCCAGCTTACTGGAACTTTTCTGGAGTAAAACCATATTTTTACATTATACATATATACATCTTATATGGCTTTAGCAGTTGCATGATAATAAATGATAAGCATCTTCATTCTTCATTTTCTCTGTCCACACGTAATGCATAAGCAGCATGAGGATAAGTGTGGATGACCAGTTCTGCTCCTCCTGAGAGACTGTGGCTGCAGACAGCAAAACACAACATCACTGGTATCAAACTGCTGTTCATAATTATGTATTTATCTTTGCTGGTGATACTGTATATTTTATTGTTGTCAACAAATCATGTGAAAAGACCGAAACCCACAATAAATTGGTCCTACTAACAAGTATTGCCTGTGTAGTCAAAGCCTAATACATCTTATTCCCCCATTGTTGTCCAATAACTATTAAACACATCAATGTGCCACAAAGTTGCACTGAGGGACATTTTCCTTCATTACAATAACAACTGGCATTGTATCTTATTTTGAGTCAATCCCACATACACTGGCCTGCTGCTGTAAATACTATGTCTTTTAATCCACAACTGAAAATAGTCCCTCACAAAATGCATTATTTACTCCTTTAAGATTATTTATTATATTAAGATTTGCTAAAACCTACAGTGCCCAGCTATTTTAGGAAATCACTGAGGCTTTTTTTTTTTTTTAAATTAAACCATGTTTGAGACCTGCTTTTAAAGATTCACAGAAAATACTGAAACGGACTATGAGTTGTTGGTTTTGGTCAATAATGGGATTTGTTGACAGAATATTGAATAATGCCAGACTTATCCTTAAAACAAAAATAGGGGGAAAAAAACCTCCTCCCGCCTCAGGCACCTTTTACCTTCTCTATTAATACATTTGAACACGACAGCGTACAACATTAGTTTGTCACCCAAGTTAAATACATTCAGGATCAAGGCCTAGCACATTAGTGTTGCCCAGTTCAAGTACACTGTAAGAATGATTCTGTGGTCATGTAGATTTGAATTAATGTATTAGGTAAAATATATTCAATATGATTGTGTTTTTGATTTTGAGGCAGATATTTAATTAAATTTCAAATAAAAATGTTTGGAATAAAATCCAACCATTGTAGTTAAATAAAACATAAGCATTATATTTATCTAATCCCAAATAGAGAGAATATTGAGTTAATTCAAATCAATGTAATCAGGCTAATTTTAATTGAAAAGCACTTCCTGTCAACCTAGCTAGCTAGCAGCTATAATGTTACCCAGCATGCCGTTCGGCTGTGTAAATTTGTAGGCTAAATGTAAAATTATTAGTGTTAGAAATTGTTATTATTATTATTATTGTTATTACAACCATGAGTGAGAAGGGTACGAAGTTAACAGAGCTCCTGTTCTGAAGTCACTCACAGATCAATTCGGCCGAAGCGTTCTCTGCGGCATTGCACCGGTATTGCGGTATGTGAAAAATTCATATCATATGGGAAATTAATATTTGTATACCGGTATACTGCCCAGCACTGCTACGATGAGTCGAAAGCACAAAAGTGAATTGCTAATAAAATTCTTATTTGAGTATTTGTTACGTTCTGTACTTTCTGGGCCATAGACTAGTTATTCCTAAGAAAGAATATTTAGATTTAATTCATTGCATTGATTAAATTCAAATCAATGTGCAGATTAATATAGATGATTATTACTCAATTATATATCATTGATATGTAGATTAAATTAATTTGTATTAGTACTATTTACACATTAGGGAGTTTATCTTTTTCAAATCAACTCAATATTTTTGTTTAGGTTATAATTCTGTACTGTTTTCTATTTGAATATACTCATATTAAATGGATAACTATTAAGGGTCTCATTTAATTCATATTTACTCAATACCAAACCATGTGAAATTTAATTAATAATATTGCTTGTAATCTATTGCCTCATTTTTATTGAGTAGATATGGTGTATCTTTTCTTACAGTGTATGCCAGCCCAGCTCACCTAAACAGGTTGACCCAGACCCAGTTCAGAGTGAAGTGTCGGATCTCTTCTGCAAAGGTGAGCGATCATCTTCCTGCTGGCTACATCTCCTTTCTTCTTTATTGTGTCAATGAGACTGCGTGCCTTGTCTGCTGTGGTATTGTTCTCTTCAAGTATCGAGTCTTTCTGACCATCATTCAAGACACCATCATCTAAAAGGTCGTCCAGGAGCTGCTTAATCAGTCCTTTGGACGCCTTGTCCACAAACTTACCCCTCACCCTGGCAAGCTCACCTAGAAGAGGGAATATGAAGCAAAATAAATCACACAACTTCATTTTTTTTATTTCAACAGAGGCAGGCTACTAACATTGCCTTATCCACAAAAGTACTCCTCTGGCAAGCTGGTAATCTCCTTTTCAACAATGAATTTAGAAATATTTTTATTTTAGCAACATTTTTTGGCAGGTTTTGTGCAGGAAATAGTCAGTAAAACCAAATTCAATGTACTCTCTAATCATTTAATCTTTCATCTCTAACATGTGATGATTGTTGAAGATTAGGTGGCGACACACAGACTTTAACTATTTGGGTTTATGTTCAAAGATCATGTAAACTAATCTTTACGAAAAAATAATTGTCCGCTGATCTTGTGTGGTTTCCTGTTCTCTTTAAACAGGATGCAACTTGTTTGAAATGAGGTATGTAAACAACAAGCGAGTCAAAGTGAAACCACACTGCCAAAAAAAGAAAAAAACTTTTAAAAGCATGCCCCACCCTTTTAATTAATATCTGAGGATTGATTGAACGCGTTTTCTCTGCTAATATTTGGCTGACTGACTGATTGAAGAATTGTCATTTTAAATTCGAATAGTTTGTTTCCTTATAGGAGCTACTTTATGTTCATGTATCCTGCAGATGTGTGTGTAATACGGAAACGCCCAGGCAGCCCCAAAGTTGAACTTGATTTTAAACGTGCTTTGTTTACCTGAACACACGAAGTTATATGTAATCCTCGGTAGGCTATTGCAAATATATCCACTATTGATCAAAGAAAGCAAATCATTTCCTGCTTTACAGACTCCATACCCATAGATTCCTTTCTTTTACGCGCCAGAAGGCTATTTTAATGGTTGGTTGCAAAGTGCATTTTAGACCACCAATGTTCTTACCTGCCATTATTCACACACCTCGCGTCACTCACAGAGTCGTATGGATTAAAGTCCAACAAGTTTACATTCGCGCCTAAACTCCTCCCTGTGCATCGGGACAGGGCTGGACTGGGACAAAAAATCGATTCTGCTTCTCCTCTCCTTAACCTACTTCAGGTAATGCTGATGTTGAAGAAGCTACTACAGCCCCAAACATGCCAGAGATTTTACTGCGGTCAAGCCAGCCTCCACCTCGAAATAAGCGGTCAAACTAGCCGCCCCTATATTTCGCGATGCGCGTATACACTTGCTATTACGGTGAGACCGTCAGAACTAAAAACAGGGAATTTTCCAACGAAGGCAATTTCCCATTCATTTATTCTGTCTGCCTGTCTATCTGTCTGCCTTCCTGTCAGAAAGAAAGAAAGAAAGAAAGAAAGATTTTAGCACACCTCACAACCTTTCACTGCATGATATGCTGAATTCCAAAATAAGAGACCCCCAAAAATCATATATAAGCTGTTTGTCTACACATTCAGAAAATCATAAAAATAAAAGTCTTAGCTTCCACAGACCAATTTCACCTCAGATGGAGAGGACTCCATCTCAAGGTGTCAACTACAATGTTTCAGGACATTCTGATGTTGTTTTCCAAAATAAGAGCCCCCCAAAAATCATATATTAGCTGTTTTGTCTACACATTCAGAAAATCATAAAAACAAAAGTCCTAGCTTCCACAGATCAATTTCACCTCAGATGGAGAGGACTCCATCTCAAGGTGTCAATTACAATGTTTCAGGACATTCTGATGTTGTTTTCCAAAATAAGAGCCCCCCAAAAATCATATATAAGCTGTTTGTCTACATATTCAGAAAATCATAAAAAATAATAATTTTTATGATTTTCTGAATGTGTAGACAAACCATCTCCATCTGAGGTGAAATTGGTCTGTGGAAGCTAGGACTTTTATTTTTATGATTTTCTGAATGTGTAGACAAACAGCTTATATATGATTTTTGGGGGTCTCTTATTTTGGAATTCAGCATATCATGCAGTGAAAGGTTGTGAGGTGTGCTAAAATCTTTCTTTCTTTCTTTCTTTCTTTCTTTCTGACAGGAAGGCGGCTAGTTTGACCGCTTATTTCGAGGTGGAGGCTGGCTTGACCGCAGTGAGATTTTGGCACATTTTGAGGCATCCGCCTGTAGATAATTAATCTCTTTCTCCCGTAATTTCTCTGCACCTCCCTTGCGCTTTGGTGGTCGTTTGTCCATTTTAACTTGGATGCTAAACTTCAAGCAAAATGGTTCCTGGATTTGATTGGGTCAGGTCAGTGCCAATAAAGAAAATTAACCAATGGGCCGCTGTCAGTTCTTTATGGGCCGCCGCGGCCAAAAAAAAAGGCCTATTATATCAGCGATTCGGCCCAAAAGTGCGTCGACCCACCGGGAAAATGCCCGGGGCGAGAGCCGGAACAGTTGAAACACTTATTAATTACACGTAGTTTACAAAGCGATCGTATCGCAGTGAAAGCTAGTATTTTGTCACTAGCAACCTACGCCTGTCATCTGTCAAATACACAATACAAGAAGAAATATATACACACATATATATATATATACATATATATACACATATATATACACACACATATATATATATATACACATATATATATATACACATATATATATACACACATATATATATACATATATATACACATATATATATACACACATATATATATATACATATATATATACACATATATATATATATACACACATATATATATACACATATATATATATATATATACATATATATATATACATATATATATATACACACACATATATATACATATATATACATATATATATATACATACATATATATACATATATACATATATATATAT